>NW_009609957.1:328-86646 GCF_000690535.1 Cariama cristata
GCAATGGCCATTAAGGGAAGGAAAACAAGCACCTGCCTGAAGAGAGGATGGGAAATTCAGATGGTACTGGTGTGAATTAATCCAAGCGTGACTGATGAAATGACAGGTGATTTCAAGTCTCATCTCACCTTTTCAGTCTACCCATTTCTCTTTATCAGCTCATCCAAGCTGCAACTCTGGTCTTGTCCCTAACTGGGGAGCAACAAATAAGCTGTCACCCTGATCCGGTCTTCCCTCCCTCAGCATGAAACCTGGCGTAGTGGTAGTAAGACATGTATTACAAGGAGCAGTTTGATAGCTGGGAAAAACAAAACAAAGCCCCAAAACAGCTACTGAAATAAAAAGTTGCCATGAATCCTCAATATTAAAGAAAAAAAAAAATAGCTCCCTGCCAAAGCCAGCACTAGACACATAGACATATGGAGCCCAACCTTCATTTTTTATGCTTGCCTTGGGAGTCTTAAAGTGGGCAGAAATTCCCTGCCAGACTCTCCATAGGGCACTGATCTTCTTACTTCTGTTTTCCCCTTTCGCCTAGGCACGCATCAGCTATCTTCTTGCATGATGTTATGAATTTCTTCACCGAAAGGGTTGTCAAGCACTGGAACAGGCTGCCCAGGGAAGTGGTGGAGTCACCATCCCTGGAGATATCTAAAAGATGTGTAGATGTGGTGCTGAGGGACATGGTTTAACGGTGGACTTGGTAGTATTAGGTTTACTGTTGGACTCGATGATCTTAAGGGTCTCTTCCAACCTAAATGATTCTATGAATTATGAGCTTAAAGGCGAACGAGGTACTGCAAACTTATCAACCACATTTGTGTGATTTACAAATCTGCCCTCGAAGTTCAACACTCGGTTATCCTTCAAGGGAATTTTATTTCTAACTGGGTACCAAACTATGTCATGATCACAGCTGAAAAAGCAGTGCATCAGTAAGAATTTCCTGAATATTTAACAATAAGTGTCATGCCATTACCAGTAAGCACTGCAACAAGCTGCCTTCAGAAGGAATAGGACTGAGATATCAGCACAACTATTTTGCTGAGCACCGTTTACAGTAGAATGGTTCACAGCCATGTGTGCATAAAACAACACATTTCATAAGAGTTAGGCATAAAGTACAGAAAAATCTATCCTGAGTATTCTTACTTGTTTTCAAATTAAGGCAGGCTGGCCACAGTCACGTCATTATTCAGTGTGTTTTGCGGAAAGATCTCAGCAATCAACTTTTCATAAACCAATGTTCATTAAAAAATAATTTAAAAGTCAAATTTATGAATATTGTTTAAAGAAAAATTGAAAATGTGTCAACACAAATATTTGAACAAAGAATTCCTTTCGTTTTTGCCAATTAAGAAGCAGGCATTACTTACAATGTATCTGGCCAAATGCATTCAAATAGCAGCTCAAATTTTGAATATTCATGGCTAGTCATAACCTGAAAAAAATGACATAATCTACTTCAGAGCAGTCCTGTAAATTAAAAGAGCAAGAAAATTCACCAGGGAGAATTATATGCCCTGCTGTAACTACCACACTGCCAGAAGTTCCAGAGTTACTTTTTATACCGTAGCATTAGTCTGATTTGGTATTTGCAGTATAATTTAACAAATAACTGCCCTGTTCCTTACTTCAGGTTTTCAAGCAAGTAAAATTTTCCTCGTTCCTTGTCCCCTCCCCTAGGGATCACTACTTTAATTGAAACTAACTTACAGTATCTTTATAGTATAAGCATACTTACATCTAAGTACATAAAAGTTTACGTTTATAGTACAAGTACCCTATACATATCTTTTTAATGCTTTCCACTCTTTAAGGATTGCCTAAAATTGAGTCCAGATTCACAGGAATTCCATTTTTCATTACAAAATTATAAACAAGAATTTATAAATGCTGTCTTCTGTATTTTCATGGTTTTCCTTTAAGACAGTCTTTCCCATATGCTTCCTTCAGAATCAACTATTGTATCTATTGTGTTGCTAAATCAACCATATATTGCTCTGTTAAAGCCAATGAAGATTCTTGCTTGCACTCTTTTAATGGCCTGTCTAAAATCAGATTTTAAAGACATCTTGCAGTCGACATTAAAAATCATGCTATAGATAACAAACAGAAAAACATTCTGAAAAATCCAACGAGTATTTCCGTATCGTCAGATGTTTATCTGCTGTACTTGCCCAAGTAATATATGACAATGTTCAGATGTGTAAAAACATTCCATGGCTCATTTTAGCCAATTTATTCCAGCTTTCTTGAAAATTTTCCCTAGTTACACATATTCCTTTATAAATCTTGTTGGTAACATCTTGAAAACCTATTTTATCCCAAGTGGCAGATACAGCTTTTCATTGAGACAATTTATGGGGATGGTCAATGCTCGGTCTCAAATAATAAGGCAGCAGTAAAGTAGGTAATTGTTATCCTAATCCCGTAGTGAAAGGCAGATGAGTTGAGTTTTTCTGTGGAGGTCTTTACACAAAATCCCAGGGGAAAAAGGGGTGCAATTTTTCATGGTAAGAAAGGCAAATGCAGTATAATTGAATCTTTGCTACGGCATGCATTTTGTACAGGTGACAGGTCCTTTAAGGGTCTAGAAGAGCAGTCTAAAAACCAGCTCTGGTTTTTAGAGTCAGTGCTACCAGCCTGATAAGAATGGGACACACATCTAACCTCCTTCATCACCGAGGCTACTTAACTTTCAGTTATAAAGCCTCATCTGAGTTATAAACTCTGTCTTCGAGTTTTCCTTCATCATCAACACAGAATACTCCACATTTCACATCCATGCCATTCATTTACTGAGTGTTTACATAATAAATTGAACACCAAACTCATACTACAGCCTAGGAACAAAGAAAGGAGGTTTGGCTTCCATGTGGAACTTGTCTCAATCAACTAGACAGCACAAAGCCACCATTTACTTCTAACTTCTATGTCAATAAAGTAAATACCATTTGAACCTGCATCCCAGTGTAAACCTGAATTTAGGAACACTGTTTCATGAATTTTCCCAGGCCGAGGCTGCTCAGTCCACTCCTCTGAAGTAATTACAGTACAATTGTTATCTTAACGTGTTTTCGGTTCTTTGAATCCAGTTTTCTGGATATTTTTAAGCAATGGTTTACTTTTCAAATGGTACTTTAAAAACGACTTAGGTCTACTGTTTGCATGCTGCTTATAAGGTTTTACATTTGGTCAAATGGAAAAGTGGATTAAATCTAAAAGCAGCAGGATAAAAATATTTCACAAAGAGTATCATTTGTTTCTATAATTCAAAATTTGATGCACAAGACATCAAATCATTTATCAAGTCAAGCTGAATCGTATTTGTTTCTAGTTTTACAAATTAGATTTAATGCTGTTAGATCCAGCAACAGTGATCTCAAGTTCTATAGTTGAATTTGTGTTAGAAAACTGGGATGTGCATTACCATTAAAACAGACACTAAATTCCTGTTATCACTATATACCATTTAAAATCTTATCTAAATGTCATCGATATTGTCTTTGCAGTAAATTATACTGGTGAGGGAAATGCAATCATATGGTTTTGTTGCTAGAAGGCTCAGAATACCTTTTTTCAATACATTTTTTTTTAAATAGCTGCATTTACTACTAAAAACGTCGATAAAAGTGCCTTTCTTCTTAAAAAAAATGCAGTTGAAAAGGTTAGGAATTTTTCCCTACTGTAAAATTTTTACTTGCTGTCATGAAGAAATTTTTAAGGCAGCCAACACGAATGTTCTAATTTTTTTGACCCCATTTCTCAAAATATCAAAATGATGTTATGAGCCTTGTTGTCCCAGGTTGTCTGTCGGTAGATTGCAGGGCATAATAGATCATTTTATGGTAACCCAGAAATAAGGAACCACGCACTACCCTTGATCGTAATACCCATGCTACTCGTATCGGCTGGGTCGTATAGAGTTCTCAGATTAGCTCTATAAGAAAATACGTAAAATATTTGCTGCACCTCTGATTTTCGTAGTGCCCCAAGAGTGCTAAATATCAACCATCAGCACTAAAGATACAGGGAATTTATGTGCACTGGCACAGAAGTCTCTAGAAGGGCTGTAACAGATTGGATTTCCTCAGGGTCTGATAACAGCCAAAGCCCATGTACAAGTACATCATTATATATTATCTGTGCTCATGACAGTGTTCACTGTAGTTACCACTTCTGTCTTAACGTAATTTTAAACTAGGCTAAAGCGTTTTCACTATTTTAAGTGTCTATCTTCTGTGCACAACAGCACAGTTTCCAACCACCTGCAGTTACTTAAATGCCATATATATATTATATATAGCGCTCTCTCTCCTATCATAGATACAACCTGTATAAAGTCTATCCTCCCCATGACTAAGACACCTTCCTTTCCAGGCTGCCACGAGCAGAGCAGGCAGCTGTGGGAGCCTTCCCTTCAGAAAGCTGCTTGGGCATTCATGTGAAATGTAAGATGCCACATTTCACGGTCAGAACAATTACCAGATCTCACAGTGTTCCCAGAGAACAACAAAACCTCCGTGGTTCTTGGAAAACAAATTTGCTGCCCGTCCAGTGGGTGACAGCTAATACAGATACTCGAGTCTACCTGTGACAGCTGCTAAATAGAAACGAGCCGTCACCTGGCTGGGCTTTGCCTGTGCTTCCTCGCAAGATCCTTACAGAAGCAGACATCCGACTGATGACAATATTGCCATTAATAGCGAGTGCCTGGGCAGTATATGGAAATGGTGTATTTGCCCACGAATAGAATTATCTGGAGGTGTCAATAAGCAGGAAAGCCCTTATGCTTTCCTATATATTGCATCCATTTGAAAACAAACAAGAAAAGGCTTTGTACTGCCAGGTTAGATCCCTGGAACACTTTACAACGCTAAATAATTAAGGTTCTCCACTTTCACATCCTTGGCGAGAGCAGTTATATACGGATATCGGTTGCTTCCTTGCACGGTGAAACTTGACTAGCGGAAACCACATAGCTCGGAGGCAGGCTTGAGATGGCCACCCATCGCCGGGCAAGAACTGAGCAAAGTTAGGCAACCTGACCCAAAATGAAAACCTGCTCACCTAGGCACAACTCCCTCATACAAATCACAACTTTGGAAGAACGTGAAGCCTGGTGAGCCAGTACTTTTGGTAGCCAAAGATGATCGAGACTTAAAGTTGAGGTTTCCCCCAGGCGTAAGAGCAACAGAAGTAGGATAAAGTCCCAGGCTTTGAGAGAAAGCATAATGCAGTTATTTCCTAGAACGCCTTGAATCAATCCGCTGCAATTGCCTACTTCTGCTGCGTTTGTGACGCCTGCAGATCGTGACCACAAGTTATGTGCTTCTAGGTTTCTAAAGGGAACAAAAACTAAAGTCAAAGGATCTTCAACATCAAAAGTGCCAACAGGATCCCTATATTACCCACCCTTCCCAAAACCAAACACATACACAAGGATCAATAAACAGTCTCTCTTTTACAGCAGATTAAGTCATTCCAAAGTATTTCTCAACCAGATTACTAACCATGTTTTTAAAGATTTCAAAGGGCCTGGTTAATTATTCCCTAGCTTTGGCTGGATCTCCTACTGTCCCTTCTCCCCTTCAGTATTATTCTAAGTGAGATATCCTTCCATTCGGCTGCAGAGCTTGATAAGTGCTGGCATGTGGCTCTGGAGATCCCTTTCCCATCTGTTCAAAGCATTTTTACGCTCCTGGGCTGAAAGTGCCATTGTTCTACTCTGATTTCTTCAAAGACTCGTCTAAATGCTTAACTTGACTGCTGTGAGGAAGTTTGCTGATTTCAATGTTACTTATTACGTGGGCACAGAAGCGTTTGCGTATCTAGATGCTTCTATTCCCTATTTATGTAAAGGGGATGTTCACTTTTCTCACTCCCCAAGTATTGGAAAACAAATTCACACACGACAGCGAGTTGCTCAAGTACCACAATGATGGTACAAGTGCTGTAGCTGGCTTGATTCTCCGTTATTATTAATGTTCCGAATGAACAGTTTATCAGAGATGATCTCATACAGTCAAAAGAATGGAAATTAGCTACCGCCTGTGGCTTTAAACTGAAATACGACCATAATGCCCAGGAATGCATCATTCTTAAAAGTGCCTCTCTATGGCTGTGGCAGACAACAGGGAAGAGGATGCAAATGGGTTTACATGACTGTATCTAAAGCCATTGTTGCTTTGATCTGGTGTTTTAAAGATCATTCACATATTAAGTGGCAGGTGTGCTTTTCTGCTTCTTATTAGAAAACGCCCCAGCTGCTTTCTGTGAATTTAGCTTTGGGAGCCAGAGCGTTCCAGTTTCAGTCTGCATTCTGGGACAGGTAGCACAGACCAATTAATCACGAAAGCTCCCTCAGATGATCTCACCTTCTTTTGTCTTTGAACAGCACGATACAAAATAAAAATGGGTCAGCAATGCATTAGCAAGATGGCTATGATATCCTATCCTTGAAGAGATGTTATACTTGCAGCATAGACATCAGATGCAGAGAAAAAGCAACTGTCAATGCAAAAGCGTATCATTTGAGGGCGGGTACTGTTTGCTTGTTTGTTTTGACGGGCAGCACTAAAATACTTTTTTATAGCAAGGATATTGATAGCTTTCAACTCTCTAAATCCTGGGTGAAACTGAAGAGCTGGAACGCATAACGCTGAGGAACAGATGAACTCACTGCTTACCAAAGATGCCCACTGTCAGTAGGAGCCGTGAGAAATAAGGGAATTTGGGCAACAAGGGTGGGGGCCAAGTGCCCGCGACACGGGATGTGCTTACAGGCTAGGAGCAATAGGTAGACAAGAGAAGCATGCTTATGGAGAAAAAAAAATTAGCTGGAAAAATTGGTAATAAAAAGAGAGGTAGAAATGGAAGAAAGTTGTCATAAGAGGTATAAAGCCACATTATCCTTCACTTGGTTTTCATTAAGAGAGTGAGGCAGGACTGCACACCATACAACGGGAGAAAAAGAGGCAAATAAATGACAATTCAAATCTCTGACTGGGCAGAAATCAGCAAAAAGTTATTGTGTAGCTTTAATAGCAAGAACAGATTCCTTGGGTTTGACAGAATGGGCAGAAGTAGTAGGATGAAGTCCGTGTTACATTTATTACGGGTATCAAGGGGAAAAAAAACAAAACCCAAAACAAACAGAACTAGAAGGCTCTACATGATTTGAATAATAATAATAGCAGAAAATAGTTGGCATGGAACATTTAGCAAATTATACCTAAATTGCAGAGAGTCAGCATGCATTTACCCACAGAGGGAGCTTGCCTAACAAATCTCGTACTGCCTCATTGAAGAAGCGGCAATAACAGAAAAGATTTTACAGGGAGAGAATCTGTGGGTATAATTACATGGCCTGCAGGAAACACTTTTGACAGAATAACCAGCTGGAAGTTAAACGTGAATAGGGGAGCAACCACAACAATCAAACTTCGGTCAATACAAAGTTATGGTGGAAGAGAAATAGTAAAAAACAGGAATAAATTAAAAGGGATCTGACGTTACAGGACACCAAGGGAGTAAAGGGTCTTGAATAACAACGCATATTCTGCACTGTTCCCAGGAGAACACCCGGGAACGTGCGTGGGCAAGAATCCCAAGAGAGCTGATGTTTTGTGTTTAACCAGGAATAAGCCATACTCTCCTTCCCAAACACTTGGAAGGAAAAAAGAAGAAAAAAAAAAAAGTTTGAGCATATGAGGTTTAGAGTCTTAAATTTTAAGGCTGAAAGAGACTGTGATGAATTATTCTGACTTCATATAGAATGCAATGCCAAAAGAATCTCACCCAGGAATTTCTGGCTGGACAACCATATATCTAGGAAAAATATTTAGTCTCAATTTAAATACTTCAACAAATTCACTATGTCCATAGGTTAATTGTTCTGATGGTTAATTACTCTCAGTGATTCTTAAATGTACCCTGAATTAGTCTGTCTCCAGTTTTCAGACTCTGGTTTTTGTTGCACCTTTGCTCAGTTTTAGCACTCTGCAATCCTCTCCCTGGAGGTTCTACAGGTTTACTCTAAGTGACCTTATCTTGGAGTAGGTTGAACTACTTCAGTTTCTTATCATTGATCATGATTTTGAAACTCCAAATCCCTCCTGAAATCTTTTTTCCATTCTTTCCAAATTTCGGATTTTTTTCTCTGAAGCATGTACACCATGTGTCCACACAAACTAGACACAATTTACTAGTAAATGCCTAATGAGCACACAGTGACAAATCTTATTAAAAAAAATAATCAGAGCAATTGCAGATAGCACTGCATCTTGGTATGGACCAGAAAGTCAGGTCTGAATTCCTGAGAATGACTCCACAATCTGGCTTCTGTAGAGTTAACTCTGATTCAGTTTTTCCTGATTTTTTACACTTAATCAGAAGAGAACCTGTGGCAACTACACAGTTCTGGTTGGAGGAAGAAAAAAAAAAAAATGGACAACACAGAAGGTTCAAGAGAGGATAACCGAGATAAAAGACTTAATGACCCTAAGTGATAAGTGAAAGAAGGTTAAACGTGCTATGGAAAAGAAAAGATTAACAGAAGACCTCGCTGATATATAAAATACCTTTAGGGAATAGAAAGGGAAAATTTTAGTAGACCAGCAATTTAATAGAGGGATATGCAAGTATGATTAATTAATTAACTTCTGTATTAGCTAATGACAATGAAAAGCTCTATATTATTGCTGAGCTGTATTATAACGAAAAATAAAAGCAGCAAATTTACATTTTTTTTTAATGCAGAAGTTTAACAAAATTACCAGGGAGGTATCACTGGGCTGTGCAAGCATCGGGGTTGGCATAACACAGGCATGGCAGTGGCGGAGGGAAAGGGGACAGAGCTGCTTCGGCCAGGGTAGATTTTTGATATAACACAAGAGCTCTTTGTTTGGAGAATTCATTTTTGCCACCTCTGCCTTCAAAGTAAGCGTAACTGTCTTCCAGTTAACTCAGGTCCAAGACTCTCATTACAGAAGGCAGTTAACTTCTCACTGGTCCTAAGGAGATATTGGTCAGACGCTACCCTCAGAAAGCAGCACGGTGGGGCCACGCACCACTATACAAATTAGCATCCTTTCTCCTGCTAAACATCAGAAATCTTAGTATTATAGTACTCCCAATTTTGAAGCTGTATCTGCATTGCGAAAGCAGGAGGCTCTGCAAACACAATCCATACTCCCTTCCACCAGAGGTTCTGCTGTTGCACTGCACGGAAGAGGTCCTTCCCTGGAGACATCATTCTGGCCAAGAAGAAATACTTCATGGTGACAGCACACAGCACGGGACGCAAATATATTTCTTGGTCTCCCCTCTTGCCTAACTGAGAAGGTTTCCTTCAAGTGGCACCCGAGGCCACCCCTTTTCATCACAGGGTCAATAACAGTGGTATGTAGAGGTGGCCAATGAACATTACAGCATGGTTTCATCCAGTAGTAACATGAAGGACATGTTGCCACGTAGCAACCCTCAGCTCAAGGGGACTGGATCCAGCCTTCTGCTCTGTCATGCGAGGATCCTTGCCCCAGGGAACAGCTCTAGTCAAATCAAACAGACTGAGCGAGAGCTCACCTTCTAAGTTATGCACAGCAAACTGAGCTGCAATGCATCTCAACTGTATGCATCTTCTACGTGTAGCCCACCAATTTTGAGTCTAGGATCTTTTTCTTTCCAATATCGCACCAATAACACAATCAAAGTTTAAATTATTATATTGATATACAGTCACTAGATAGAAATTCTGTCCGATCTTTGGCAAGATAAAAGATCGGAAAGCAGGAACCACATTTGCCTCCATCACAGTCTCCCATAAGGATAAAGTCAAAGCAGAAGTTTTGCAGTGTAAACAAAGAATGTACAAAGCTAAAGGGCCCTTTTTAACAGGTAAGCAATACAGTAAGAGAAAAGTTGCACCCATGCTGATAGTACGTGCTGAAACACTTTGCAGTGTTTCAAAAGCAACCCATGACTTTATGGGTTGGGTGTAAACAACTTACGACATCTCTGAATTATGACTCTTTTCAGACTGGTTTTCTCTGTGGGTGATTCCCAGACACAGATAGAAAGCAAGAGACAGCATTTGCACTGTCAAATAAGATTCAGTTGTAAGGCTTTTTTTATACACATTCAACCCTCAAAAATATTTTTAAATATTTTTAAAAATCTAAAATATTGCCAGCTAAAAAGTTTAGTCTAACTACATGTAGTAATTAATATAACCATGATGCCACTATGATTGACAGAAAGTCTATTCAATTATAGACCATAAGAGGATACCTCTGTAGGAAAGAAAGGCTGCTGCCAACCATTTACTTATTTCAGTTCTACTGACCAAGACAAATCCAAGGGCTTTCAATATAATGACAATCTAATTTTAGCTTCTAAGAATCAATTTCAAAGTGAACGTCTTGGACAGTGAAGTCAATAGAAAACATTCAGCCGCTAATTCTGCAGAGGTTTTGTGGTTTGTGTATTTTTTTTTTTTATCCCTGAGATTTCAGCAATGAAATATGAAAAGAAAAATGGCTCTGTATTTCTGGCACTAGCCCAGGAGACCAGGGTTCAGACAATGAACACCTGCACAGTTTTTGGTAAAGCCTCTTCAGTTTCCTATGCCTCGGGGAACGGCAATAATCTCGTTAGTACCCAGAACTGTCTTTAAAAGTTACTTTTGTATACTTCAGTTTCCCAGTGGAATACCATTTGAACTAGTGCTCCTTTTTAAATGCTTCACGGTTTCAACAAACCCACGCGATAATCTTGACACTGCTTTTTTCAGGGCACAGAAGCCCCAGCAGCAGCACCTTATTGCTTTGCAATACCTGTGCCATGATGGTTTGCTAAGACAGAATACATAATTCACAATGGAAAGAATTAGAAGAAAATGCCAGGACCGCATTGCTCTGATAATGAAATAATGATGAAAATGTTATTATGGTTGAACTATATGTATTTAGCTCTATTTATAACAGGATTCCCTTGCATAGATACAGTTCACTGATAAAACAGGGGAGAAAGCTTTTCTCGCAAAGAAATTTGATAATTCTTCACAGTAAAATTGCTTGTATTGTTAGGAAGTTGTCAGTCTAGTTTCATAAAACAGAAAATAAATCTGTATTGAATATATAGTCTATGTTGAATTTTGTTGTCTTTCCTCAGGCTACAGTCTTGAAGTCAAAGCTTTCTTCAAGAAGATTGTAAAGGTTTAGTACAAGAACATTTGTTTTAATGGAAGAAGTAGAAATTTGGTTCATTAGTTATGCCATTTTTGTGTGAGTGTGACATCCCCTGGCAGGTAGTGGAGGGTAAAACCTACCAAGCAAGCAGCTCAACAAACTGCGGTGTCCCAGAGCTCTACCTTTATGTAAACTCTTATTCCAACAAACTTTACCAACGCATTTCCCCATGTGAGCCTCAGAGTGATATTAGCCTAGTAAATACTTTTGAGAGAGAAAAAGGTATTAATTAAAAGCAAGCAATCAAGTCAGAAGTGTTTACTACTATTCCTCCAGTAATTCTCCCTTTTAAATAAACAGCACTGAAAGCATAACTGGCTGGATAAAGTTCTGCAACAGATAAAGCAACGGTAGTGGCTTAACAATTGTCTGCTGGATGCTGGTGTGGAAAAAGAGAGAGAGACACACAGAAACAGTTTCATGACACAGAACTCTTATCACTTGTTCTGATGTCTGTTTTCAGATTTGCTGATTTTTATTTTTTTCCATGAGAGCTTGGGTAAGTGAACAAATCACCTTGCATTTGTGAAAGAGACAAAATAATCACAGATGAAGCAAAAATCAAGTTGGAAGAGGCCTTTGAAGTTCACCTGGTCCAATCCCCTGCTTGAAGCAGAACTAACTTGTAAATTAAATCAGGTCGCTTACAGCATTGTCCAGTCAAGTTTTTAAAAACTCTAAGGATGAAGATCCCCCTACCACTCCAGGCACCGTATGCCAGTGCTTAGCCACGCTCAAAATGAACAATTTTCTCCTTCCAGTCCAACTGGAAGATCCCTTTTTCAGCCTGTGACCATTGCTTCTTGCCCTTTGGCTGTGCACTTCCGAGAAGGGTTTCCTTCATCTCTATTACCCACCCATCCCCACCTTTTTGGCAGTGGAAAAGCACAGTGCAAGTCCGTCCCTCCTCTTCACGTTAAGCAAACCCCATTCCCTCAGCCTGTCCCCACCTGTAGTCCCTTCTGAATGTTTACGCTGCCCTCCAGCACATCAACTCATTTGGCACCATTTGGAAATTTGCTGAGGGGTCCATTACGGCCCATCATCCAGGTGAGGAGGGTGAGACACTGGAGCAGGTTGCCCAGAGAGGTGGTAGATGCCCCATCCCTGGAAACATTCAAGGTCAGGTTGGACAAGGCTCTGAGCAACCTGATGGAGTTGAAGATGTCCCTGCTCATTGCAGGGGGGTTGGACTTAGATAATCTCTAAACATCCGTTCCAACCCAAACCATTCTATGGTTCTACGATTCAGGTCATTATAGAAAATGTTAAACAAGATCAGCCTCAGTACTGATCCTTGAGAAACATCACCAGTAGGCAGATGCCAGTCAGACTTTGCATCATGGACCACTGCCCTGCAACCAGTTTTCCCCTCACTTTGTAGTCCAGCCATCCAGTTCACATCATCTTAATTTGGCTACTAAGATAACACGCGAGACTGTACCAGAAGCCAAGATGAACAACACTCATTCCTTTTGCTTCACCCACAAAACCTGTCCTTTCATCATACAAGTCAACCAGGATGGTCAAGCATGGTTTGCTCTTGGTAGATCCATGCTGGCTGTTCAAATTTTTGTTCTTCATGTGCCAGTAAATAGTTTTCATGAGGAACTGCTCCATAATCTTCCTAAGGACGGAGGTGAGGCTGACTGGTCTGTAGTTCCCTTCCTCCTTGCCTACCCTGAAGATGGTGTAGCATTTCCTTTTTCCTGTAATATTAGTTAATTCACAAGAATTAATTGTAAAAGTTATAAAATCCTCAGACGAAGGATAGGATGCAAGGGTCCTGGTGCAAGAAGGAGGTGTTACTGAATTTTGGATGTAGATGAGAACTCCTGTTTCTCAGCAGATGCTAAATTCTCTCCCCTGATGCTGCAGTTTCATGAAACAGGAGGGCAACGCAACAGCACCCTGCCAAGGAAAGGGGCAGCCAACTCCCCCTCCGTCTCCCACCGCATCGCTTAGCTCTGTGTCAGCCTTGGCGGTTGCCAGGGTTATCCAAAAGACAATTCCACTCACTAACCCATCTGAAAGCTAACTAGTCAAAACAAAACAAAAGCAGCCTTTTTTTTTTTTTTTTTTTTGGGTCAGGTTAGTAAATCAGGTCATGAAAGAGCCACCGCAGACTAGGCAAAAGGAAAGGGAGGGTAAGAGATGAGGGGGGAGAAAAAGACCATGCCTTTCTCATGGCAGTAAGCCAACAGATCAGCTTGGATGGCTGCGAAACTGCAACCGAAAATACACATACCTTTAGGATCCTAAAACAGTTCTCTAGCGCAATGGGTAGCCCAAGTAGCTACAGTTGCAAGCACAGAAAAATAATCTTTTTTTAAATCATTTAAAAATGGTCAGATGAGGGAAATTTAAATCATACTTTTCTAGCTACCGAAGCAGATGAATGATGCATCCAGGCTTCTAACCTGTTGTTCAAAAAGGAACCACAGGGCTAGATACAAACTGGTTTCTCAAGCCGCTGCACAGTATTCCGCTGTCAGGAAATAAATATTAACCAAAAGTCTGCATCTCTCTTCCTACCGCAAGTGTCCAGAACAGAGGCGAGATGATCCTTCAGCTGACGTTTATTCATCCTGCACAGAATCTGAAGTAAAACTTCAGCTGAATGAGATCATGTGCAAGCTACCATCTGTGTTTATTCCATCAGGATTATCATTCTCAATTGTTTTATTTGGGGAAAAAAGTCAGATAAGGATTGTCACGTTAAAGTTGCAGCACGTACAGATTTAAGAAGGTGATGTACTTGTGTTTTAAACTGCAATTCTTTGCTGTTTTTTTGTGGGGCTTTTTATTTCTGAGACCATCGCAGTTGTTTCACAGACTCTATAAGCAGGTCTCTATGTTTGATGTGTTTTACATTTTGTAAAAGAATGTTAATTTTGCTATGTAGATTTTTCTCCTAAACTGATCCCTGCTCTTCATAAACTCCCTTTTCAGCCTTTGTACGTTCTCCCAGTTAGACACTAACATCAGCTGTTGTCTAGGAAACGCATCTTGTGTTCTCCCGAGCATCCCGGCACTGTTAATGAAAGAAATCCCTTTGCATCTCTGGGTCACATCATGTTAATTCAGCAACTCTGTGTGACAGCCAAGCAACTGATTCAGTGTGCAACCTGCAACGTAAAATGCTCTTTACAAGACTATCAGAGCGAAAGGAAACCTTCCTCACAAGCCCTAACAGTGGTTAGCTATACAGGGAATGGCACATATTCAGAGAATCACACATATTCAATCACATCTTCGCGTACTTACCAAAGACAACAGTATTCAGCAACTGGAACGGCAGTAGGAAAAGGCCCAGAGTAGTAATATTTTCTCAAGACAGACTCCATACATCCCCTTCGGACTGCTATGTACAATAAGTCTACATAAGAAACCAGAAGAGGATTTTTGATGTTTTGTTGTACAAGAAAAATGACCCAAAAAAATATCAATTTTGTTACCAAAAAAAAAAAAAAAATTTCCAAGTCCAGACCTCAGCACTTTTTCACCATGAAAGCATGGCAAAGCTCTACCCAACTCATCCATCTTCTCCACCTTTGAGCAGAGGAGTAGGTAGATTCATCCAATAACACAGGTAAGACCAAGCAACAGCAGAAAGTGGGCAGACAGGATTGTCATCTGGAACTTAAGTGGCACCAACCGGGCAAGTTTATGCAGACTGGAGCCCATCATCCTTTTTTTTTTAATTAAACAGAAGTGATGCTTCCAAGGTCGATCTGCCAGGGAAAGGTGGTTCTTAAGGCATAAGGTTGCCGCCAGCTCTATGAGTACTATTGTCAAATCATGGGGTCCAGTTGGTCAATCCGATCTCTCAACTTGGGTATTTTAAAGACCAGTGGAGGCTATGACTGGCTGAAGTTCTTCTCTGGTTTAATCAGAGGCTTTGAAGTCCTGTAAGAACATCATTTTCTCTGGGCCAGATGGGAAATCAATTAAGAGAGTAAACCTGCAAAATTCACACCTGGATCATGTACAGTTCTACAGAAAACTGCTCAATATCAGCATCAACTTCAGTGAAACTATATATTACGTCATGGCTAAGAAAGGTTATTTGCTAACAGTCTAGATGGAAAAAGACTGCTATAAAAAAAACCTGTCTGTAAGAAAAGTGGACTGATGCCCACTCGAGTTAAGGTATTCCCTAACATACAGGTGGACAGCCACAGAAGTACTCCCAGTTGTTACTACACTTACAAAACTGTGTGAGAATTGAGACTCTGGTGATACAAAAAGGATATAAAGGCTTCAAGAACAGGTAAGACAGGAAGGTGCATAGACCCCCTTGTTAAAGTTTTACTGTTGTCACAAGCAACCAAAAGTACAAATTGCTTTTTTTTTGTTATTAAAAATCATATATCAATACCACTCAGCCTGCTATGTAGTCTTAGTAGCAATGAGTTGTGAGTGCAAATGCCTCCTGATCCCTTACTGTAGGATGGGATATGAGACACTGCATTGAGGAGAAAGGGAGGCGCAGGCTGGCCTTTAGAAAGGATGCTCTGTGCAAACTGAAAGGCAAAAGATACCCATGGATTGTGTAAAGGCTAAAGATGAGGAGTGTTCATTCTAGCCCACTGCCAAAAAGACAGCGGATACCTGAAAAATGTGGCAACAGAGTACGAAAGGATTTCAAATAACTCCTTTTTGTACAAATACATTACTTGTTGTCTGCACCTACTGATATCTTCTCCATGATTTTTTAATGATACACCACACATTTGGTCCTTCGCTCCAGGGAAAGCAAGCCTGCATTAAAATGATAATAAAAAAAGCCATAATCCTGGTGATTTATAGTCTCAAACTGAGACATGTAAATGATCCGTACTCCTCAGAATATTAAAGCTATTTGCCATTCAAACCTGGATCTGATTTTTGCAGAGGGCCTCTCACATTAATTGAAGGTCAGATCAATATCACGACTTGTAGGGTGTTTGGAATACATGCCAGAAGACATTTCCATATTAAAATTCAACAAGACATTACACCAACAAACTCATTCTTGCCCAAGGCTAACCTTAAACAGGAAAGAGATATTTCAACGTGTTCATCTCATTCTCCTCCGTATTAGCTTGTCATGTTGTTGGGCATGGCTTCCTCCTTTGCAAATTTAATTCATGTCAAAGCTTGCAATTTTCATTGCTTGCTGTTGCTGCATTACGATTCTTGCCTTTTCTCTCAGGACTGCTGTTTTCTGAAATCCCTAGTTAAAGAGCGATAAGTAATTTGGGTGGTTTTCACTACACAACGCTTTGCAAACTGGTCTGCACCCACAATGCGATGAAGACTTGGCCATGCTGTTGCACTTACTATAGTCAATGATTCAGCACTTGTCCCAAGATTTTCTAGCTGTAGATTTGCAACAGAAATCAAGATTTTCACCCAAAATTGACAAAAGCAAGACGGATGATGAGTTACGGCAATTGCTAATCGATGATTTGGGACCCAAATCTTGCCCTCACCTTGACATTCATTGCAGTCAGACACCGCTCGCTTAGCCATCACTGGTGAGTGAGCACACTTGCCTGGGCTGGAAGACAGCCTGGATGATCTCAGGGGTCTTTTATATTTCTATTAACAAGAAAAGTGCACTGGGAATGGAATCAGAAGTTTGAACGCTGTCCACGATAACCCTTTAAATGTGTCAAGTGTATTTCCCACTTCTCTTGTTGGATGTGAACACACAGTCAGGAGGCCCAGGTAAGGAGATCTGCAGGCCTTGCTTCTCACATAAAATGCTCGTCACTATTTTATATTATTAACCTTCGCAATAAAAGATCACCATGTCCTTTTCCTCTTTCATTAAAAGCTTTCCAGACAGAAAAAAGGGTCAGTTCATCCCAGGTATGGTGTCCCCAGTGATTTCAAGATGCTTTCTACAAAGGTGATTTGCTTTCATCACAATACATTCTTCCTCTCTTCTCTCCCTATTCTGCATACGTGAGGTAAAGCAGATGTCATTCGCTTTTTGAAGCCAACCATACCCGATTAAAATTATGAATAATCATTTTGATCAAAGGTTAACGGTTAGTTTCAGGATTTTCCATCTCCCTTGTATTTACCTCAAAATTTGGAGCTACCTAAGTGCTCACATATTTTGTCTCTCCCAAATGTTACTGCTTTTTAAAACCGATTTTCTTGTTTAAGAAAAATGTCCCTCTGACTCTGAACTCTCTAAGAATTTAGAGAACCTTAGAGTGACAGCAAAGCCCTAATACCAGGTTCACTAGTTTCCTAGGTTATAGTTCCAAGAAAATACTCTTTCATCAAAGATGCAACATCTAACTTTGAAGCAAAAATGGAGGAAAAAGCCCCCAAAAGAAACTTTCAGACTGCTGCTTCTACTTTATGAGTGAACATCAAGATCTGTGACATAACTGACGACACGCGTTTCACCTTGGATCCCATATCATTTAACTGGAAAGCATCACTGATGTGAAATGTAGAATTGAAAGGTACTGTTACAGGAGCCTGAAGTCTCAGAAATCACTTGTAAGATAGCATTCACATTTAAACGTTAGATGTCAGATATTCAGTGGATTGAATAAATTACGTCCACAGAAGCAACTGCAGCTATGCTAGTTCATACGTATGGAAGTCAGCGACCTTCATATGAATAAATATTTTCCCCTACAAGTTATTCCTATGAAAAGAAGGTATTTCCCCTTGGAAAAATGCATCAGGGGGAATATTGGCTTATTCTTGTATTAGACAGATTTTATTTCCTTTGGAAGAAATAACATTTAAATGACGGTGACAAAGTTTTCTTTGTTAAAGGGAACACAGGAGAAGGGGTTGCTTTGAAGTGACATGTTATTTAACATGCTTCCAGGAAAGAAATTTTGAGATTGTTAATGAAAGCTTATTATTATACAGCTATTACTAAATTAAAAAGAAGCAACTGTGAAGTTCAGAAGAACTTGGAAAATTTTTAAGTACATAGGAGACAGCTTCTTGAACAGTCGGAAAGCAGCAGGGTTCCGAGATGAACCTCATACACTATACAAGGACACCACATATGTCTCATACAACATCCATCCAAAAAATTATCAGCCTGAAAACTACTCTTATTCTTACTTAAGAGCACCCTCACTTCTAGGACTTGTATTCAGACACAATGCTTCGCGTACCCAGACCTATTTTATGCTATTATGTGTTAAAGAAATTGAGCTGGTAAAAGAATGAGCCCACTTCAACAAGGTTAAGGAGCACAGACAGGACAGCCCAGAAGTACATGGTAACTCTGATACACCTACACTCCACAGCTGCCCAACTGAGGCCAAAAACCTGGTTACAAAAGGTGCTGTCCAAAGACAAAACCAAAAATTGGTTCCTGTTCACAAGAACTTTTAAATCTAAGAAAAGGGATAACATTGGGGTGGCAAAAGGCAGGGCAACGTCTGATAGAAAACTATCTGAGCTTCTAACTCTGGTTAGGATTCAGAGGCATCAAGGCCTTATAAAGTTTTATAAAAGCATTTAGAAGGATTGAACTTGTGAAGGTGTTTATAGGGAGCTGCACAAGAGGGAGGTGAAAAAAGAAAAAAACTACAGCATGCTTGATTTGAAAGAGAAGCTGATCAGAAGCATAAATCAACCATTTGATAAAGAGGAAACAGATTAAAGCTCTGAGAGAGGCTTGAACGTGAAGACATACATTTCTTGGCGAAAGGAAGGAGGTAAAATAATCAAGGACACAGGCTAGGAAAATGATCTTTTAGGGAGCATTTTGAAAAGACAAGACTGCATTAGTAAAGGTCAAATGAAAGGATGTGGCATTAACCAAAACACATGTTGAGAATTTTACCTTGTAAATATACTGAAAAAAATCGTACCTTCAAAAAACAAAAACACAGCATCCGCACCTGAACATGGCTCACCATCAAAGCTGGAGAAGACTCTTTGCCCAACCCATCCAAATGTAGCTGAGGATTCTCCATTGGGAACAGGAATAGGTCCCTGCCCTTTACCTTGTGCTCCCCCCCAGACAGTTTTGGCCAGCAGGAAAAGGCACACTCTTGATGCGGAACAGTTTACACCTTCATAACTAGAAAAAACTGGCAAAGAACAGTCGTTACCATTAGTATTTCTGTTAGATGCTATTTCCAAGGCAGCCACAAACCCTGACCAATGCAACACGCTTCCTTTGCTTCCTATCCGTTTGTGTGCGGTGAGGATACGACACACTCTTGGCCCGTACAGAGCAAACTGTTGAATTTCCTTTCACCTTGACAGTTTATAACAGTTACTCTTACTTTCTGCTCCAAAGACACAAATATTTTAATGATTTAAGATAACTTCTAGTTAGACAATCTTGATACACTTACCTTGGAGTAAAACAGTGACACAAATTTGCTTGGTAATAGTCTACGTGCTCTTTAGAAAAATGTGATTAAATCACCATCATGCACTGAATAAAGTGGATCGCCCACAGCCACACAAAGAGTTATTTGTAGCCTTCGATTTGCTGTCTTAGATTTCTGAGAAGATAAGTGTTCTACCTTTGGAGTGTCTCATCCACAAGCTGTTGTTATTTACTGAAAGAATAGACTCTCTTAAAAATACATATAGCTCTTACCTAAAAGTCTCATTGTAGAAGATGATCTATCTTCTTTCTCTATCAAGTTCATCTGCTCCTAGGATCAAAAAATTTCCGGACTACCTCTGCCCATGAGATCTACTTGATACAATATGGTAAAGCCATGATTTATTATGAACCTCAAGATGCATTAGTTCAGTGGGGAGGTGTCTTCTGAATCCTAACTTCTAAAGCTGAGAGAAATTTGGTTCGTCTGCTTTTTAAAGAAGGTATTTATAGCCTGCATGGCTGTAAGTAAGAAAACCTGAGTGAATATCAAGCATGCAAAACCTACTAAATTAGAAAACTGAAACACAAAGCCATTCTCCAGAACCAGACGACTTCTGAATGTTTGACACTGGTGGCACTGTTGATATTACACTGACATCATCTGTAGGAGCTCTTTCAGATTTAGGATACTTTTTGCCAGCCATACCTGTTTTCCACATCAGATTAGAGAGTAAGGCGTGCACAGGTATGACTGAGTATAAACATTAACACCTCCATGGGTTTAAAGATAATCTTAAAGTGAAATGGTAACGAAGTAGTAGTTGGGAACACAAGATGAGTGTTTGGAGAACACTGTGAACTATTTTCTTGTCTATGGGTATTTCTTGGCTATGGGTGTTCCCTACTCTCGGTTCCAACTGCGATAGGGTTCTTACAGCCACATACAGAAAAGCAGGACTTGCACGGTGGTTAAGGCAATTTCCTCTCAGAAAAGCAGAGGTTTGCCAAATCACACAAACAGCTTAATAGTTTTACTTATTTTTATCTGTATGTGCTCTTGGCACATAATTAATTCTATATTCAAAATGCATGTTAATTTTGAATAAGATTCCACATGCAGATTGTTAGGGAGGTATTCAGAACATAATCATGCTCTTCCACACTGAAAAAGGAGTCAGCTGCGGGATGAGGATTCATATCCCAACCATTGAGAGAGAGCTCACGTCTCAGCCCCAGCTGTGCCAGGAGCCAGAGATGCCAATCACGAACTGAAGAAAATTTTGTCATGGAGAATGAGAGGAGACCTGGGGAAGGGAGGGAAGAAGAAAAGCTCAAAGAACTCTTCCAGTTATATGCAAAAGCTGTAAACATGTACCTCCCTTGCCACTTCCCCAAAAAATACACACTTTCAAACATTTTCTTTTATTTCCTGATTAACAAGCTGTAAGTACATACTGAAAGGATATATTAAGGAAAAAAAAAAATTGAAAACCTAAAGAAAATCCTTCATTTTTAATAATGAAACAAGGACAAGTAGATTATTAGCAAATTGAATAGAATTTTGCTTTGATACTACAGGGGATTGCAAATGTAACTCAGTTCCAGAGATGTGACTACCTATGTTTATGATCTTGAACATCACACCTACAAGAGGTCAAGATTAAAACATAAGTCACATTGCTTAGGCGGGCGATAAGGCCAGTTAACAGTGCTATTCCTGTATGTAAGGTGATTTATTATCAACTTAAGCAGCGAGCAATCATATCAGCTGAGACCAAGACAATAAACTTAGAGTAAAATTCATTCAGAGGCTGAGAAATTTGCAATGATTTACATTTGTGTGAGAAGACATGGATGCTGGCAATTTGAACTGACTGCTGTTCAAAAGCGGGAATGAAGGTAAAAGCAATCCCTTTTACTCATTAGATAGTGCTAGCTACAGCAGACCTTTGAAAAAAATCCTTCCCTTATAGGTCTTTCAGCTTTTACCATTAAGAGATCATTTGGATAAGGAAATGAGATCACCCTGAGTTGGAACTTGCAGTACTAAGAAGGTTCTTTAAAATATCCCCCAGATGCATTTTCAGTAAGTCCGTAAATCCAACTCGTATCTTTTCCCCACCTTTGGAAGGAGGGTATTGTGTTTACTGGCAAGAACTTGACAGGTTTGATTGAAATCATGAAATGCACATCAAGCCTGACATCACATCAATTCAAAGTCTACGACATCCAGAGTCACACAGAACACACTTGCCCAGTATCTGAACCAGTAAAATCTTCATAGCTGACTAATCTTCATACAGAACATTATAAAAACTTGTCATCCAAGTAGATTTTTTTTTTTAAATAGAAACCTTGAAACAATTCTGTTTTCATTTAAAAGTTGCTTAGCTAGAAAACTCAGAGGAAATAAAACTCTTTTCATAATAAAATTAAAATATACATTAGTAATTATTATTTTATCTTTAACAGATAAACTAGTCACTATGAAATTAACGTAAGCCACAGCAGCCTGACATGGATAATTACACTTTTATTGATCCATTAAACCCAGAGTATTTCAATAGCATATTCAAAAGGTCATTATTTACTTTGTAATCATTAGCTTAGCTTAGCATAGCACATATATAGCAAAAGTAAATGAACCATCAGTTAACTGCTGAAGAAGAGAGATGATGAAAGCAATAATACATCCAATAAAGTAACCTGTTACATAGAAGTTCAGAAGTACTGTAGCTTGTTGAAGTTCCTTACTGACGGGGAGTGGTGGGCACAGGGAGACAAAAGTCTCCTGCCAAACAATTGCAGGATACCACGGAGAGACATCCATCCAAACTCGACTGAAAGAATTGGTACCCACGTGCACATCAGTACCCACATAAATCTGCTGTATTCTCAGTAAAATAAACCCTGCATACCACTTAACTGCATAAAATAAGCCTTCTCTGGTACCTAAATCTTGCATTGCATTAGAATTTGAAAGAAACACTTATGTGCACACTTCAGACTTACCATGGATTAGCAGAGACTAACTAACACTTGGCAGCACCGCGTGTCACCTCCTGGATGGCAGTTCACCGCCTACAACTGCGGCGGGAAGGGAGGTCTATAAAAATGTGTAGTATAACTACCGTTACTAATCTTGGAAAACACCCATCACTGAAATGTTAGTCTCATTTTAGCATCAAAAATCAGAAGTAATTTGCTAATCTGTACAACATCTATACAGTGTGGTTTTTTTAACATGTGGAAGAAAGCCAAGCCACCCTCGGAGGTAAATGAGGGCAGGTGATGTGTAAAGAAACAGCACTACTTATCACTGACAGTACACGATGGAAGTATTCAAAAGCACTTGCGATGGACGATAGAGGGGCCAGCTTCCTCGTATTCATCTTTACTGATCCACATTTGCTGAAAAGTGGACAAAGATGCCAATATTGAGCCCCCAATCCAGACAGAGTATTTACGTTCTGGTGGTGCAATCATCTAGAAGAGAAGTGCAATCTGTTGTAAATCAAGTGACAAGCAGATAACACAGTAAATATCTCTTTGGATGAAACAACTAAATTAAAGTCTTTTCATCATAGAAGCACAACTCCAATGAAGTAAAGAACCTAAGAGGTAGAAAGGTTGCCATATTTTGGCCTCCACCTCAAGTCAACAGAGATGCTGTAATGTTACCATGAGCAGACAAGTATGGCAGCCCATGAGACATCTGCGGATGGCCCACAACACAGCTACCAAAAAATTATAAATATATATGAAAGAAAACTAAAGCTTTGAAATATTAACCTAATCTGCTTGTAACTAAAGACCACTGGGACAATACTACAGAGAATAGTCTGAGCATTATTTTTTTCTTAAAGGCTAAAGGAATTTATGTTTTAAAAAAAAAAACACAACTCAAAATGTTGAGATACACTGGCATTGTGTGTCTAACCAAGCACTAGATGTAGAGCTAGGGGACCTCCAGCTGATTCCCCCCTTAGCCACTGACCTGTTAAAACACGCTCGATGTACCCCTGCCTCTGCATACTCCTGCTTCCACTCCTGCCACCGCGTGCCATGCCCGTTCAGCATGCCGTCTGCTGCCCGATAAAAAGGGGCTCTCTATTTCACTATACATTGTCTTGCGTCCAAGCCAAAAGGGTTCTTTCAAGTAGCTAACAAGCTGCAGACTTTGCATGCTGCTTGGATTTGGGATTTATTCTTTCACCCTTTTCACTAATGACTTTCACTGATAGCTAAGCCTCAAAGCCTATAATATTCCCAATATCTTCTCAAGTTGTTCATGCCCCCCCCCCCTTTTTTTTTTTTATTTACAGCTCCATCTTCTCTAGGTTCATCCCTACCTCTCTTCTTGTTCTGTCGTGTCTTTCAAGTAGCCCTTTTCTCCCTCGTACCCTGTTTCACTGGGAATCCCACAGGACTCTCTTCCTTAACTGTTGTTTCACATTTTCTCAAAATGACCTCATCAACTCCCATGGCTTCAGCAACCATTTTTATTCCAGTACCTCTCAAATTCCTCTTTTAATTCTGCTTTGGCTGGTAGGAGGAACAGAGGTATTAATTAAGGAAGCTGTCCAAGGCTCTCCTAACATCAGGACTTGGGATGCAAGACCTGGACACTCTCTTATGGACATTTTGATCTGTTTATAAGATCTAACTTTCCAGCAAAAGCTTCTTTTGCAAGTGCAGGTGCTCAAAATTACCTTAATCTTCATAGTACTTGGAGCCAAAGCTGTAATCTCTTTCTGCATGCGATCGCTAATCCCAGGATACATTGTGGTTCCTCCAGAGAGGACGTTATTAGCATAGAGATCCTTACGGATGTCGATATCGCATTTCATAATACTGTTGTAAGTGGTTTCATGGATACCTGCAGATTCCATCCCTGAGCGGAAAGAAGTTTCAACATGTTATTTCTCTTTGTCTTTTTGTTACTGTCAAAATGAAAGGAAAGCTTACTACTCCAAGCTGTCTCCCTTAAAACTCCAGGGGGGAAAAAAAAAAAAAAGCAGCTGTGTGATACTTCGGAGAGGAAGGAGAAAGACAGGCCATACTCCTCATCTTCTTTGTCACCTCAGCATAATAATTATACAAGCAAAACACACTTGTGAGGAAGAAAGATCCCCGTTATGATTTCATACCAGGGTTTTTTACTTCTTCAGGTGAAAAAAAAAAAAATTAACATTATTGAAGAAAAAATTTAAAATGAGGTATTACTGCAATACTTTGCCATTTTTATAATCTTTTATGATGCTGTTAGCTAGAAATAGAGGTCCACTTGGCATTCAGTGAGCTACTTTGCTTTTGAGGTGTTGGTCTCATTTGAAAGGCAGTACAGTGAAGTTAACTTATGGTACTGGTTTTTGCAAAAGAAAAGGAACAGACCAGATAAAGTTCAAACTGGATCTAGTGTGCTGTAAGTACTAGACTTTTTAAACTAGCTTAACATGCACATTTTGACAAAGATCTCTGATCAAGGAAATCCTGATTTCCATCACTACGTTTCTGATACTGACCGCTGTTTAGCACCAACTGTGATCGCTGAAATGCTTCTGGTAGCGAAATCCCTCCATCTACTGAAGAGAATTTCTCCTGCTGATGTTCAAATACAGAATATTTGAACTTCACTCCTGCTGATGTTCAAATACAGAACTTGAAGCTACATTAATGCTTGAATAGTTTCCTTTCTACAAACGAAGCTAGCTTAGTTTAGTTCAATGGAAATCGTGCCAAAGTGCCTGCAGCCATTTTGCTCGGTTCTCAAGAGTGGAATTTAAGTGGGAAGTGGGAAATTTGTGAGGGCAGCATGAGTTACCACATAAAGTGTCAGTCATCCACTGGATAGAGTGGGAATTTTAACATTACAGATAAAAGCACTGGAAAATGATGTATGATTTGATTTTGTATGATTAAATTACAGATATAGTATAATAAAACGATAAACAGAAGCAATATCTAGATAAAAAACCCACATAAGCAGCACTGTGCAGTTTTGTATCAGCCAGTCAAGATAAAAAGCATGCTCTTCTGACAGTACTCTAAAACACTATCTTAGAAACTCTACTGCATTTATAAGAGATTGAAACTATCTTAGGATTCAGCTGTTTCTAAACTGAGAGGCATCTTTTTGTCCAGCAGCAGTAGCAACAGTGTCCATAGCTTCTAAAGAACCGATTAAGTCAATGGAAGTTGCATGTTTCTAAGGACATTTGAGAATAAGTACCCCAGTTCCTACAGCTGAAGGTTGTCTACACTTCCTAAGAAATTCTTCTTTTCATTCTCTGTTAAGTCTGTAGAAAGAAAAGTCCTGTCCCACCTATGAAGGATGGCTGGAAGAGAGTTTCTGGGCATCGGAACCGTTCATTCCCAATAGTGATGACTTGTCCATCAGGAAGCTCATAGCTCTTTTCAAGAGAGGAGGAGGAAGCAGCAGTTGCCATTTCATTTTCAAAATCCAATGCCACATAACAAAGCTTCTCCTTGATGTCTCTCACAATCTCCCGTTCCGCTGCAAATGGCCAACAAGTTTTTAATCAGCACACGGTATAACAGCCAGGACACAGATTTTCTCATCTACGTTTCCCCGAGTTCATGATGGTCATATGGTTCACTGGATTCTCACCTCTCTGTTGTTTCAACAACATTACTTTCCCTTTGCATTACCAAATTCCCCTCATCAGCAAATAAAAGATATGTTATACTACAGAATACTGTAAAGATTAATGTTTACATGTTTATGTCACAAAACCTTGAGGTTCATCCATTACCAGCTACTAACTTTGTTCCTTTGTCTGTGGAAGAGGTACGATCAAACACAATGAGTTATATTGGTCAGTGACTTCGGATTTCCTAAGGAGGTGGTATCCTCGTCCCTGATGCTCAACGTATACGCTGAAAGCCAAAGTCAGGAGAACCCCATTAGCTAACATGAACTGTTTTTCCCAGGCCAGCCTAGTGATAGGGATTTTGATGCATCTCGCCAGGTACATGCTTCCTGCATAATAAGACAACTAACAGAGCAAGCGTATGCAAAGTGTGTCCAAAGCACAGCTCATTACCAGTGGTGACAAAAGAGTAGCCTCTCTCTGTAAGAATCTTCATGAGATAGTCAGTCAGGTCCCTGCCTGCCAGATCGAGTCTCATGATGGCATGAGGCAAGGCATAGCCCTCATAGATAGGCACGTTGTGCGTGACACCATCCCCAGAATCCAAAACTATTCCTGGAAAGTGAAAGAAAAGGAGAAGTCAGTTTTTTCCCACTGATACAGGGTCTCCACATACTTCATATTCTCAATTGAAACATGCAACAACAAAGACACTCACATGAGATTGCTTCTGTCATTTCTATAACTAAAAAGCTGCTCACGTGAGATCAAATTGTTAGCACAAACTAAGCAGCAACCGTGTTTGGGGAAAAAATACATGTAACGTTCAGCAATTTGATTGTATTTTTCTTGCTGAATGGATGCAAGCAATAATGATCTTACATGTACGCAGAGGCTTTCATTTCAGACTACCCCTAGCACTTTACAGACATGAAATAACGTACAAACTGTAAATAAAAATATCTATAAAATTACAAATTTGATTCTGCCATTAAAATAAACCACCCCACTAGGGAAAATATAACAACGGTTTATCTGTGCATAGCCATGTTATTCTTGGATAGGAAACAAAGCACATGTTTTCCACTCAAAATGAATACGGCATTTCTGATGCCAACCATGCATACAAATAGTTGAATTTTAAACATAAAACAAGTATTTATGACAATCATAATTCCTGTAAGCTGCCGATCTTTTTATGCAAAATTATATTGTGGCATCAGGCTACAAAGACAGATGGTATTTTAACTTTTTTCAAAGTATATGAAGACTCAAGGGTTACTAAGAAGTAATTTATCATCTTAATGCTTGATCAGTCTCTAAATGGCAATAAGAAGAGATCTCCACGCTAATTCTAATGATCGCTTAACAGCATACATCATTATGAGACTGAAATTCAACATTTAAATGAAATATTTTCATTTAGCTACTGAATGGGCATTTTTTTCCTACTGGGAATGGAGCTTAACAATAGAGGGAGGTCTAAAGTAAGAAGGAACTGTGGGTTTGGAACAATCTAGTGAAGACACAGCCTCTTCTCTATGCTGTGCAATTCAAGGCAGTATCAAACTATCATCTTTCATCTGTTCATATAGTTGAGCTGTAGTCACTTGACGTTTTGAAGCAGAAAGTCATAAATCTATACCCACACCTGCCATGAAATTGAAAACAACAAAGAGGTACTTGCACAGCATGGTGGGAAGTATTCAGTCTCCATATGGCTAACGGTTCTTCTTAATACACAGCTGGTGCGTCATAATCAACATATATATCTCTGTGTGTGCGTACGCGCATATACATCTGCGAGAGGAGGACAGGTAGAAAATACAACTCCCAGAAAGACTCACCAGTCGTTCTTCCAGATGCATATAGAGACAGCACTGCCTGAATTGCTACGTACATCGCTGGCACATTGAACGTCTCAAACATAATCTGGAATGAAGGATTTGAAAACCTTTAGGATCTACACTTAAGAGTATCTGAAGAGACAGAAATTTTTTTGTGTTTTTTTGTTTGTTTGTGTGTTGTTTTTTTTTAATGAATACTGCCAGTTGCTACTCCTGAGTCCCCTCCTGAACCATGGTTCTTCTGCGAACAGTACGCTATGTTTACTTTAGGTTTTCATCTTAAAAAACAAAACAAAACAAAAAAAACCCCACACCACTGAAGACAGTGGATATCTTTTTATTAACCTCAGACTAGGCCAGATTTTTACTGATAATATTAATTGAAGATGACAGGTTGGGAAACTTTTTTACCCTGATGGCAGGACTGCAACAATGCAGCAATCTAGGGTTTTTACAAACATATATATATATATACACACACGCGCACATAAAAAATTTATAGAAGACAGAGTTGAAAGAAGCCACCAGGAATAATCTGTCTATTCCTGTCTCAAGGAAGAATCCACCATTCCTGACACAGCTTTGGTTCTGTCTCAGAAATTCCTCTGCTGGAGCATCCACAGATTCCTCCAGCAAACAAATCTAGTGATACGCTATACTTACCATTATCGGGGTTTTCTTGGTGTCTAGCTTAAGCCTCACTTGGTCTAGTTTAAACCCATTACATCTCATTCTGCCCCCACCCAGCAAACACAACAGTTTATCTTCTCTCTTTATGGTGACCTCAGCCATACTGTCTTGTCTCATCCCCCACCTCCTCTACTCTAACAAGCTCTGGTTCTTTCCATCTCCTGTGTCAGACACACTGCAATTTTATCCGAGCAGATGGAATAACATTTGTTTCCAGCTGGACTTCCACTGGAGATCTGCTAAGGAAAACCATTAAGGGCACACAGGGATCTAACACACTCTGGACAGCCCTGTGCGCTGGATCCTTTCTTAAACCAATGCCACCTCCTCTAGGCAGTGCTACCCCATCACTAGTGGCGATGCCGAGGCCATGTTTCACAGACTCGTACAATCATTTAGGTTGGAAAAGACCCTTAAGATCATCGACTCCAACCATAAACCCAGCATGGCCAAGTCCACCACCAAACCATCTCCCTAAGCGCCACGTCTACACGTCCTTTAAATATCTCCAGGGATGAGGACTCAACCATCACCATCGTACCTGTCAGAGCCACTGACATCAGGGGGTTAAACTTAAACTTTGGATTTCATAAGCTAATACCTTTGCCAATGAAGTCTACTTTTAATGAAAAATATGCTTTCAATTAAAGAATACATGAATTACCGATATTTCATAGTTAATTAATGTAATTAATTTAATGTAGTCAGTAATAAACAATAAGCCTTTAAACAATCTTGAGAACAGGATTTATCATTGCAGTATAATGACAGAGAAACAGTCCTAGACATGTCTACTGTATGAACCACACTTCCTGGTTGTTATAAACTACGCTTTTCTTATGGTCTGTTGTTGTTTATTATCTCCCAGTTGTATTATCTCCCAGTAACGTGTGCTGTCAAGCTCACTACTTAATTAGTTTATTTACACTGTTCTTAAATTGATGCATAATCTTCCTATTAGATATATGCCAAAAGTGGGCACAAAACGAAGTGCAGAGCCACATCTAATTTTCCCAGGTGATTTTATACCTATATCTGTATTTAAATCACACTTACTTCTGGTTACATGACTGGCTAAATTTATAATGTAGACTTTCAGCCAGAAGGCTCCTCTAAAATATACAAATTTCAGAGGTCGACATTTGGTTCTGATCTGAGTTTACTAAATCAGATTGGGTATGTCACAGGCAGAAACATGAAGCAAAGCATCATTTAAATTTGAATGTAACTCATTTTCCCAAGCGAGTACAAACATTCCACTTTTTGAACGCTTTTCCCCTGATCCCTAAAGAGGTGCTCCACTTGGGAGCTCCACAAAGTGATCTGCATGATTGCTTTCAAACATCTTTATTCAAATCTTAAAAAAAAAAAAAATGCAATTCTGATACAATAACTAGCATTTTGTCTGATGCAAAATGTTGATCAAGTGACAGTCTTCAGGGTAGAAAGCAGGAGCTGGTACAGCACGAGCTGAGGAGTTGGGTTACTACAAGTTGAGCACTCTTGGTGGCCAGAGGTAGGCACATGAAAGGCATCATTGATCCAAAACTCACACAGAAGCGTGATTCAGCTGGTACGTGACCCATGTTACAGCGCTTGCAAACCTCAGATTTAAATACACCAATGACTCATAACTACATCCAAAAAATTACATGAATCCTGGGTTGACACACCAAAACTCAGCATAGAGAAGCCACTTTAGCCTCCAGCTTCCCCACGTCCAGAACTGAGTGCGCACATACAGTCCTGTGAACACATAAATGACTTCCAAGCTTTTAAGAGGCTAGGTCCAGATCTCTCACTGCCACTCACAAGTATGAAACATTTTAGGGTCATCCAGAGAACTTGCGTGACAGCAGCAGAAACTTTTGCTCTCTCACCATGGCTTAGCCAGCATGCCGACGCATGCTAACCCTTAAGGGATTATCTCCCAGCTTAAGAAGAAAGTTGAATACCCACAACTATTTATATTTGTACCTGCTTCTGTGCAGAAATGATCTGCGGCACAACATCCAGACAATTACCTGAGTCATTTTTTCACGGTTGGCCTTGGGATTCAAGGGAGCCTCGGTCAGCAGGATGGGGTGTTCCTCTGGCGCAACCCGGAGTTCGTTATAGAAAGAATGATGCCAAATCTAAAAATGAAAATTGCTTTAGAAAAATGTTCTGAAAATAATTTCTTCTGTTCATGGAACTACACAGAAAATTTGTCAAATACACTCTGAGTTTGTTTTTTGTTCGTTTGTTTTTTTACAGACATATTAAAATAGACAGAAAGCATGCAAGAGTGAATCTGCCAAATGCAACTCTATCTTAGAATCAAAACCATTGGGTTTCTACTGTATGTAACAATAGAATATAACCTACACGATAGAGTCCTTCCAGTTAGGCTTCCCTAACCAGAGCATAGATCATCCTCTCTAAACAGGGGCATGGGTTAGTTCCCACAACTGTTACACCTGGAAAGACTTCTCCACTTCAAGCTGCTTGGAGACTGATCCAGTTGCAAGTCATTGCCAAGATGGTCTTTCGAAATCTAGTTATTTCCATAGAAGCAAAAGGCCCTTTATGCCACAGATATTTCATCCAGTAAATCCTCAATCAAACTCTCACTCACTACAGAGTAACTGACCTTCTCAGTGACAGCCCGTAACGTACCGTTGTATTTTCCCATGCTGGAAGGTGCCACCTATATCAAATGACGCTGGCTTTTACTGTCTTAGGACCATGGCTGTGAAGAACTGAAGGGATTTTTTCCTTGATGCCAGCTCAAAGACAGACTGTTCAGTAACATGATGAAATATTTCTTATCTTCTCAGTCAAACGCTTTCCTACTCTTATTTTTTTTTTTTAATCTCTTTTTAGCTCAGCTTTGCCTGACACAAGAAGCTTATTTCTAAGCACAAAACATCAGCATAGTTTTATGGGTAAGTTTATTTGATTCATATCCTAGAAATGAGTATTCTTACACTCCAAAATGAACTTAAGTGGAAAAAAGATCTCTAAATTTGAAGCACCTACAAAGTCAACAGCTGTCCAGAGCTGGAATTATTTGTTAGGAAAACTATCATCTCTAAAAAAAAAAAAATTCAATTCCATCTCAGTCCCCTAAAAAAAAAAAAAATTAAAAAAAAAAATTAGATGTTTTCAGAACTGGAGCTTGGGATGCTGGGCCATCTTCCATTTGGTTTAGAATACAAATACAGGGAGAAGTTGAATAAAAGAGAAAGTAATCATGTAAAAGTTTAAAAAAAAATACATAAATCGGATATAAGAAGAGAAAGGCTGCCATTTCAGAGAGCAAAGAACTAAGGGAAGAGCAGGAAATCTCCATGCTTACATAATGAACAATGTACCGGCAATTTCACCAGGGAGGAACAAACCTGGACTCATAAAGCAGGACCTTGCCTAAACCTCAGACAGCTTCCAGGTTTTTCCTCAAAAGCAGGCAGGATTAGGCCCTGTACAGCCCATTAGATTTGACCTAACGATAACCATAAAGGTAATGGATAATGATATTCTACAAGAAACAAAAGTAGTTCAGTGGTGGATTTTATAGGTCATGAGAATTAAATATAAGCAACAAGTGCAATAGCAAAGAGAAATTACTGCGGAAGAATTATGCAACACTTATATTAAACATTTACATAGTCACCAGAGCCAGAAAACGCTCCATCCCAACGCTTTCCCTCCCATACGTTGTCAGCTCCGTTGCTGTGAACAAATTAACAGTGACGTACAATGCCCTGTATTATTATCCAGCGGAAAACAGAGCAACCCCAATTTGAATATTGTGAATTGAAGCACATGAGAAGAAGAATGCTTCATTTCATCGCCTACATGTTCTCCTCCCGATTCACACGAATGTCTGCGCGTCCTGCAGCATCCTCGCTCTCGCTTCCTCTGGCACACATGCACACTCAGCCGAATCTTTTGGTTACCCCCCTCTTTTTCTAACGTGGGGATGGTTGGGCACTGCACTATTACATCTTTGTCTCATTTTTGGCACGTTACCCAGTAATTCCTCTTGTTTCTTCTACATTGTGATGCTTTTAGTAGTATTATTTCCAAGCATTGGAAACAAATTTGTCGTTCAGATCAAAATCATGCAACTGGTTTAAATTTCCTCCTGGGGAGGAAAAAAAAAAAAGTATACATATAGAAAAGATATTCCCTTAGCATCAAAACTTTAGGAATTGCATTTCAGAACTTCTCTCAGCCAGAAGAGTGTGCGTGTGTGTGTTACAGAGCTCCAGGGCAAGTTGAGATATGCATGTAATCACATGACTGAATCAGGGACGCCTGTATATATAAAAAAAAATATGCTTTTTTTCTTATTTGCAATAATCGCAAGTTAGTAACGTTGTTTCTTGTCTCTTCCCTATCGCTGCCTTTCTCTCACACTTCTTTTTTCTATTTATTGCTCATTGCTCATTCACGAAAGCAGCCTCCGCTTTCCGTCCCACTCCGGTCCTGGGCTCAGCAAGGCGCCCAAGCACAACTCAACGTTGGGCATCTTCGCCAGCTACTGCATATTGCAAGCTGTCTGCCAGAAGGTGGTAAGTTTGGGCTGGGGACCCGCTTTCACAAGTAATTCCTTCAGCCGTTTAAGTGACAAAGAGAGGGAAAGTCCAAACTACAAGAACCCCTATAGTATCTGACCATGATTTGAATTACAGCACTGCCTGAAGCCTCCACCACATTACACTCTAAAAACAACCAATCTAGCCATGAGTTTACACTACAGTAAAGCACATGCCACCTTTTTTACCTTCTCCAATTCCTTTTCCTAACTAGATTTTAGGTAGTCTGCTCTAGCACCCAGCCTGCTCTAGCACCCAGCACTACCCAGAGAAAGAACACGCACCAGTATGTGTTACACACAGGACAATTTCCAGATGCAGAGACCAGTCACCGAGGGAAGAACACAAAACAGTGACCTCCAATTTTTAATTATTTTTTTTTTCTACATGGAAATACAATTTCTTGCTGAATACAGACAGCAGGAAAATTATCAGGAAGAACAACAAAACGGGATCTATGAGGCAGACTTTCTACACTGGAGAAATGAGCAAGGTGTCCTCCCAGCAAGCGGCGAAATAATGAAACGCAAATGCTGTGCTTCCATCTAGAGGAGCAGACCGGCAACTTATTTCCAAATATGAACTGAGGAACTCCCATTGCTCCTGCATTGACTTTGGTCTGTTCATCTGGAACATTCTGCACTTACCAATTTGGGTTCATGAATATGAACCAAATAACCAACTTCAGACATACATACTATAATTGTATACCCCCATCTCGGCAAGTGTGAGCAGAGAACCCCACCAGCCCCGTGTCTTCCTTTCAGTGGTATTTCCCACAGGAAAACATCACTAGAAGCATTCCCTTGTGGAGTTTCCTTTCCGTATCATTCCACCTGGAGACAACAAGGGACCGAATTGCAATCCTGTCTCTGAAGAAGAGGTACAACGTTTCCACATACAGACTCAGATGCTTCCTGAAGAGACCAGGACATAAATATCGGAGATATTTAGCGGAGTGAGAGAGCCCTTAGGACTCCTCCTGCCTCTCCGGCTTCTCCCATGAGCACAGTTCATTGCCTGCGCCTGCTCTGGGACATCCTTACGCGGGCATTTCACAAAGAGGTCCCTGCACCAGCTGCAATGCCAAGAAAGCTGGGCTCGACAGGGAATAAAGACGCCTTCTCGCCATCTAGATGTTAAAAGCTAACTGGAACTGGCAACAGAAAATCATGCTTCAGGGAAAAAAAAAAATAAAAAAAATCCCAAAGAATTAGCATAGGGATAGGAAGCCCCAATCTGTCTTTTCCTTTTTAATTGACAGTGAGAATGTCATATGCAATATGAGATGTGGGCATCACCCATCAGCTTGTTCATGTAGGCAGTTACTGAGGAGGGCAAGTCACCCCTCCACCTCACCGCTTTTGTTCCCAACTTCAGTAACGTATCCTTAATATTTCTCCAATTCACCTCTGATGAATCACAACCTGTATTTTTTTTTTACTTCAGCTACTTTCTATCATTGTCAAATGTTCTGCCTCAGTATGAACTTCAAGACTGAAAAGAGTACGTATAAAGCATAAAATACTTTTATAACATACTGCCAAATCTGTCGAGTAATAAGCACTTACTCTTTAAAAGAAAAGTAACTCTAGAAGTACCAAGACCTGATCAAGTCCTGTACCAGCAGACTGTACTATCCCTTTACCTATACTGCAATTACAAATTCTTCAAGGTTTTTCCCTTTCATTTCAAAGAAGGTTAATGGCAAATTGTATAAAACAATGCCTCAATAAGATTACATTAAAAATAAACACCCACCTTTTCCATGTCATCCCAGTTAGTGATAATTCCATGCTCAATGGGATACTTCAGCGTCAGGATCCCTCTTTTACTTTGTGCTTCATCCCCTACATAGCTGTCTTTTTGACCCATTCCAACCATGACGCCCTGCAAAGTATGTTATCTTAATATTAGTGCAGTATATCACGCACATTAGAGACAGAATATCATTCTTAAGTCAAAACTTCACACGAAATACTGTACCTGCTACTGCCATTTCAGAACGTACCCCCAAAATGTGCAAGGGACTAAAAAGTGAATTTATGGGTAATCAGCCACTCTGTACCAACTCCCCCTACCAGCCCACCAGGCAGAGCAAGGCAGCTCCAAAAAGGCTGGCAGGTACCTCCCACGTGGTGCAACTGCTGCCCATGCAGGAGGCCAGCCAAGGCAGGCATCAGCAAACTCAGGCTTCTCCAACAAGGGATGGGTCCTTTGTCATTGCACAAAGGAACAAAGGGCAGGAATTACAGGTGAAAAAGTGATAATCTCCCTAAATTTACTTTAAATATTTGGTTGCCCCTTCTGCCTAGGCAGTTCCACTATTGCCTTTAAACAGTTAGATTCCCCCCTTGCTGGAAGTGAAATGGTTTTGAAAAACACACATTTTGGGGGGGGAACCAAAACATTAATTTATATAAAACAGAGACAGATTTTCTAAAGGAAAACTCACTTACTAAAAAATAGTTTTACTAAGTTTATCATGTCTGCATTAGGAAGCCTATTGTGATTGCACCAAATAATGTAACAACGTACGAGGCAAGATGTTATTCATCAACTAGCATAAAAATATTTAATTTTCCTCATAGATTCATTAATACAGCTGCTGAGCTGCTTAACTGTGCAAAATTACATGCCAAAAGACAAGGAGCGATTTGAGGTTAAAGAACAGGCATTTCCATCAACTGACACTTGACAATTCACAGAGGTGTTCAAAAGGCATTCCTTAAAATGCTGAGTATTTTATGCCTGTCAAACTAGGCTTATTTAGCTCAGCAAAAGACCACACTGAACTTCAGGGAAGAGTTTTTATAGCCCAGAAAATTAAAACCTGACTCAAATATGAATAAAATGAACAAAAATCTGCATTTTCTATGTATAAAGGAACTGTTAGAAAACTAATTAAGCAGAAAGACCCTTTCCAACATCAAGAAAAGCCACATTTATCCTCTCCAGTCTTGTTTGATTTTATAAAGTGAAGTGTTAGAGATCTTTTTTGGAAGTTTATTGGGCCATACTGTTGTTTAATGGAACAAGAAAAGGAACTTACTACTATTATTCATTTGGTTTCTCATATTAGCAATGTTCTGCCTTTTTCCTTTGTACTGATAGAGCAAGTATTAATTAATCCAACAAGCTGGGGTTTTTTTTTCCCCCCATAAGACACCTTCATATCATTAAAACACTCATGTTCTTCTATGGTCAACATTTTATGGCTGAAGAACATCTTTTCCAAAAGATGAAGAAGTTTACCTCATAGTAATAAAGATGTGCAGCTCAATCCTCCAGCTCTTAAGCTGAATTCTACAAAGGCTGATGGGAGTTTTGCCTGAATAAGTCTGATGCTTTCTCACTGCCATGTCTAAAGTCTCAAAACAAAAACCAAAAAAAACCTCAAAACAACCCAAAACAACCCCCCAGACCAGACAGCACTTCCATTTTGGTACCGACTGACCTGATGTCGAGGACGTCCAACGATGGATGGAAATACAGCTCTTGGGGCATCATCTCCTGCAAACCCAGCTTTGCAAAGCCCAGAACCATTGTCACATACAAGGGCAGTGGCTTCATCGTCATCGCACATAGTGCCTCACAATTTTGGCTGCAAAACAGTAATTTGGAGAGGGGGGAGCAGATGGAAGGGAATAGGACAGAAGCAACTCCATCATTTAAAGAGCAAACTGCTGTAAAAAGAATAGTTTTGGAGAAGAATAAACCTAACCAGCAAAGTTTATGCTAAAGCTCCAATCTTGCAAAGCATGTTAAGTATTCACATACATTTCAGCTTGAATAGGTTTTACCAAAGCAAATTAATCAGGACACTCAGCCTTTGTTTCCAAAAGGGAAATCTCGTCTACTGTAGCCTCAAGGGCTCCCGTGATATTCTTTTAATTGGCCTCGTGACCGTGGGACAAGTTCAGCTAGAGGATACACATTCAGCTCTACTTGGACTTAGGCAAGCCTAACCCCATCTCTTCCAAGGCTGAACTACCTTCTAGAAATTTCGTTTGTTAAACATGAACTCATCACATGCACCTGCCAGTTCTAATGTTAGCAGTTAGATGGTAAATAAGAATCACCGAACATTTCTTACTTCAAAGACGGCACTTGTTCCCTAGCGGCATGTTTCAATTTGCCTTTTTCTTAGAGGGTCATCATCAATCTTAAATGGACAACTAAAAAGAACCCCAACCAAAAGTTTCAGGAAAGTGTTTGCAGTGTGTTTTTAAATGACAGCTACTCTGTAAGGTGAAGTGCTCACTACAGGACCTATTCCGTATTTGTAAGTGGCAAATACCTTATCGAAGTGGTTATTCTGGGAAACAACAAGAGGCAGCTGGCACAACCGCCCAGGAACAACTCAACTTCAGCAGTTGGCCAACATGTCAAAGTCCTGAACTCATTGAAATTCATGGCAAAACTCCCACCAAGGCGGCGGGGGGCGGGAGGGGGGAGCCAAATTTCGTCGAGACTTCTGTTTTGAATTCCTTGGCTATTTTAGGACTGCACGATTGCTTCTTTAGGCAGTCGAGAAGAGGGAAGGATTTTATTTTTCCTTCTCCAGCAACTTCACTCGGTAAGAAAGGGTACTTCAGAAATGGGAAAGGAATGAAAAACAGCACTTGTCCAGCAAAGCTCTTGCCCCTAACAATGCAAAGAATGTATTAAGCATCATTTTTGCGATTAACGCTCAAAGGTATTCAACTTCTGATGGTATTACAGTCCCACTTAAGCCCTATATGCACAGGCAGGTCAGGAGCAGTGGGAGAACAGCCACCAGCATTAGGGTCTGCCCTGCAACCAATTGATGCTCTCCTGTCTGTGGGGTTTAAAATATCCCAGGCTCTTCAGAGGGGCCCTGCAAGAACAGCAAAGTCCCTGGAGATTTACCAACAGGAATAGTTTTGGTTTTTAAAGCTGCATGAAGTTCCTGGTGGTCAACCCTTTCCTCTAGGCTTTAGGAAGCAAGACTGCAACATGACTGATCCCAACGCTCGCATATTTGAAAATAGGACATTATTTTAAATAAGAAAAATCATTTTAATTCTTGTTGATGTGCCCGTGACTGGAAGATTCTTTTTCACGTAACGAAGCAGAATAATTTTACCATATAAATTTGTTAGCAGCTTTCATCTAGGAATGTTTAAGCATTAGTTCTAGTAGCTGGTATTTTGGAACATTTGTTCACATTGCCATGAAAATTGTTATTTTCTTCTACAGCCCCCAGGAAAAGGCTTTTAGAATGCAATAAACCAACCATTTACCAGCAGTATCCAACATTACAGAACTGCACTCAGAGTCTGACTCCATCATTGTAAACCAGAAGGAAACTCAGTTCTTAAATACATCAGAAATTACATCAGATGAGATCCTAGAATTCAACAGTAGAGAATTTTAAAGTCGAGAAATGCTACAAAGCTCTGAGAGCTCAGCATTGCTCTTTGCCTCTGAAGAAGGCTGGATAGGACCAAGATGTTTAATCCCCTGTAGGGAGAAATAATATTCCCATGCATTCATATACACAGCATTTTCTATATAGCTCTACAGGTAAGACTAAGGTCAGTACAGCCATACCCAGAGAAACAAAATTCAGAGGGAAACCCCAGCTGATCCGTACAAGTTACACTTTGAGGTGCTGGCAGCAATTGTTTACACTTTTACTCACTACCGATCAGATTCTAGAAAAGCCACTGGCACTTACTAATAAAATCAAATCGCTGAATTTGTTCACTTCTCCTCTTTTTTTTAATTAATTACCTTGCTTTATCACTACTTCATTACAAGGTGAAAGAACTGATAAAGAACATTACTTAAAATTTTCATTAATTGAGTCAGTTATTGCTTTACAGCTGCTGAATTTATAGGTTTAACAATCATTTTCACAAAGCTGCTACTCAGAAATCTTTTCATCAGATGAAGTTCCTAAATAAATTTCCTAAATTTGCCAAATTTTTAGTTTCAGTTTTTATTTTTCTAATTCCCAGTGCAAAATTAAATACAATTAACAGATAACTTCCCTTTCAGTTTCTGCATAAGGCCTGATGTCCAGAGAGCAAACACTACTGAAGCGTTCTTCCAGGTTTCAGATAGACTATGAAGGTTTCATGGCACTCTACCGATCCTTCCAGCGATGAGGAACATCTGCATGTTTCCCTGCAACCACGCAGTCAAATCCAAATTCCCTTACACCAGGAGACCCTCTGGAATTCCTTCAAAGCCCGAGACAAACAGGATCCAGGTCCAGGAAGAAGTGTGTAAATCCCCAAATGATCTCAGACCAAGTGAAGCAAAGCATTAAAATCATGAACTGTAACACGAAAAAACTCTCAGGGCAATACTTACCCAGGAAACGGTGATGATTTGTAAAAGCCTCTTCGTAAATGAAATGATCTCACCTTCTGTTACATTTATATCAGCTTCTGGAATGGAGTTCACAGAATACCTACACGTGTCAAGCCATTTTTGGAAACTTTTTTTTCAGTTTGTGCTTATCAGAGTGAGAGCACAAAGGCCTGGATAAATTAGGGCATAATTTCTAACATCTCTGGACCCTTTCCCACTTGCTAACTTGCTATGCCTCATGACAGAGGGTTGTTTTCTCCCCTCAAAACAAAATTCCCTCACATTAGATGAGTAAGACTGGGAGGATTTGTAGGTCCACTGCTGTCATTGGAAAGCGTTCTGCTTCATTATAACACAATTAGCTAAGAATAGCTCATTATCATTCTGTTAACACCCATCTTCAAGCTGGAAAGGGAAAAGTCTTACCATGTCCAGTGCTCATGTCTCAACTGTACCTGGTGTTTGTGTGGCACAAAGACTGAAAATAGCTGACTTATCTCAGTACTTGGGTGACGCTATGGCTGAAAACAGGGACTGAATCAGCAACCAGCCATTCAAAAGATGAGCCATTACCATTTTACAAGAAAAAGACATCAATTATATTGGAATAGATTGGATTTATATAGAAATTCAGACCTTTACTAGACTAACAAATAATAAAGAACCATCCAAAGAAGAATGTTTACAGGATTTACCTACAGTGGTAACTACAGCTGGCAGTATTTCCTACTCCGCATGACAAAAACAAGTGATTCAGAACATCAGGTACAATTTGCTAAATGTTAACTCTGCAACGTAAATGTCAACCTATCCCTCTTTCTCACCTGTCTCGTGACTGCACAGCAGACCTCACGTACAAGAATCCTTGGACCTCAAGTAGATAATTCACTTCACTATCATCTCTTCAAAGTCAACCTTCTATCTGCCCATCAATAAAACTGATGCAATCCTTCCATTTCCATACTCATTCCATTTTTCTTTTCCCACAAGATTTTAAGGATTTTAGTCCAGCAAACAGGAACTCAAACGGCTACTCCATTTTTGTGATATTACGTGTATTCCTTTAGACTCCGCTTGTTTCAATTGTATCTCCATTTTATACAGAGGTGAGTGGAAACGCAGAAAAACAAAGACTGACAAACAACAATACAGGGTGTAAAAATAAACTTCCAGCTTCCAGTGGCCACAGTCTTCACAAATAAGCCATTTTTTTGAATCTGAGAAACAGTTGTGCAGTTTCAGAGAACACTGTAACAAAACATGGATGTATTGATATGGAATGCACAACACTATTACGTGTCTCCAGAAACTGAATGTAAATCCTGCTTTTTATAGCCTCCTAGTTGAAAACGTACCCTTTATTCATTTGTACCTTGAAGTCCAAACACGTAAAATATGAGAGGTTGTGTCCTTATAAGCTTGAGTTTCATGTGTTGAGCAGCTGAGTAACATTTTTGCCCCAAAGAGAGGCAGTAACTAAACCCACCAAGACAAGAAGTGCAAGTGAATTAAAAACAAAACAAGCAAAAAAAACCAAACATGAGAAAAGTTACAGAAATTGCACCTTTAAAACAACAGTGAAGGAACATAAGAAGTTGAAGACATTTCTTCATGTCATCTCAATTCTGAATCTTTACTGAATCTTTAATCATCGCCTTACCTCACTACCACATACATATCTGTGCATACTGTCATAGCCATTACAAACTGTATGGCCAAAGAACAACCTTCTTAATTCTTTTATTTTCAGGGAAAAAAAGAAACAAAAAACAACAACCACCTCCCCCACAAAAAAAATCAAAAATCCAGTAGTTCTTCCTTTATTGCACTCTATAAAACTTCTTGTTATAATCAAGAAGCCAATAAACAGTAATAGCTGAATATTCCTTTAAAATTTATAGTTTAACTTTTAAAATAAAGTTTATATAGAAAAGATATCATTTACAACCCATTCAGTAGTAATCAATCATTATGTACTCACAAACAATATTAAATAACTTGTGTGCAGCAGTTTCTTTATAGGGCAGAGGGGGATATTTTCTCTTTAGCAAATATAATATTCCACTGTTAAAGAGCAATTCAAGTCAACTTTGGAGCAACTGTGATATACACAAATTTCTTTTAAGAAGCTCAAGATTCATGTAGTGTAACAAGAATATATACAACTGTGTCCAGTGCATAGCTTAACAGCAGCATGTGGAAAGTCTATTATCTTGGATTGGCACACCATTACCTACAGGGAAATAATTTACCCAGAAAATGCAGTGTATTCAGAGAACACCAGTGAGGCACAGTAAAACAACAAGATGTAGTGTAACTAGGTACGTGAGGAATAAATAGCGGGATTTTGCTCTGGAGGTCAGCAGCTTAGAACAGTAAAGACTTCGCCCTCGAAGCCATCTTCGGAAGGAAAGGGCTCCTCCTTTCATCTGGTTAGGAAACAAAAAATGTTAAATAAGTAATCATGAATACAAATGAGAAGAAGTTCCACTGCAACTTAGATTTCTGAGGCACTATAAACCCTTTGCCTCCGATTGCAGCAATGGATGCCACAGCACAGACTGTAAGCATAACTGATTTAAAGGCCAAAGAAAACAGCTTTAATAAAAGGGGAGAGGAATGGAGACAAAGTGTATTATGTAATTCTGGTGTATTACATAATTACACATACATACTAGACATGAAAATGCATAATTATATGCATACACCTTTTATTTAATGTCCACATGTGCAATATAAATATGATTACTCACATTTTGATTTGGACATATGTAATGTGTTCTATGGCATGGTATATACAGCTGCCTGTATTTGACTCACCATGCACAACCCAAGGAGAAAGAAATTAAGGACATTTTTTCAGTAAAATGTAGTTTCAGCAGTAGTTTGCTACTTTGAATGGATGCCTCTACAGCCCACCCAGCCCCACGATACCTAACACAATAAATAGAGTACTTCACAGTCAGCTTTTCAGAGACAAGGCGGATTAGACAAGTAGTTGCTTCATGCCAGTGTTTACATATAAAAAGGACAATCCAAATCAGTGACTTCCAGTCAATCGGAAGGGAAATCTGCTCTCCAAGAATGAATGACAGTCGAAAGAATGGTACAGCAGAGGGAAGACAGAAAAAAGAAAGGTGTAGCGTGAAGGAGATAATAATCTGTGTTAGTCTGCAACTAGCAGTATACAATATGCACACCACTTAAGTATAAGTCAGCGGTTTTAAAAGCTTTCATTTACGTACCTTTCGCACAATAACATGTTCACTAGGATTGATGATTAAGGCTTCCCTTTCCTCCTCAGTTTCCATCTGGACAGCGTATTCACTAGGTACAGACCTATAACTGCTTACTTCAAATCTAGAAAAAAATTCAAGGGAGACAATGGAGCACTGAATTATTCTCCTCTTTTAAAGTACTGAATTCACATAAGAAACATTATTTTGTATACTTACATTACTGGGGGAAGGTCCCCACAGACAGCAGTGAGACTTAGTTTATGTTGCCAGGTCTTCTTCAGTCTCCACTTAAAATCTACTCTCAAGGTGTTTCATTTATTCAGAATCACCCCCATCACCACTAGCTGACTGAACAGTGATTTTCAGATGACGGTAGTGATGGACACTTTATATAGGCAGATGGATAATGATATTTTAAATCTAAACAGCGGCTGTGCTAAAGCTGGTTTACGTGAGATTTTTTTCTAACTCGGGGGAAAAAAGAAATACCACTGACTATCGAGTCCAACACCTGAAGAAAGAAATTAAATAAAGGGGAAAAAAAAAAAATCCCAAAGCCCGTAACATTTTCTTGATCCATAGAGTTAAACCTAGCTTTTTAACACAGTTACACATGCATTTCTATTGCTTCAGGTACTGTGGACTCACAAACAGGTTCTACTATTTGTTCTATTTGTTCTATTATTTGCTCAGAAGTCTAGCACCCATAGGAAAACCTATCACTAATCTCACTTAAAAAAGGCAAACAAAAAATCTGATGCTCCTTTTTCCAGCTCTGTAGTACCCTTTGCATTTACTCCAGGTATAGTGTAAATGAAAACCTCATCATGCACTCATCTAAGGGGAAGCAGAAGCAAAAGATGGCTTCGGCGCTCTGAACATGCAAGTTATTTCACACCCACATAACAGTTTAATAAGGCAATGTAACTGTCACGTAATTCAAAAGTATAAGAAAAGAAAAAGAAATATGTTTTACAGACACTTTTCTTTAGAAAGAAAAAAAAAATGTTTTACAAACAGGAGTATTTTACCTGTTACTTTGCTCCTCAGAGAGTCCAAGAGCCTCTTCTGCAGCTTCTCTCCTCCTCTTCTCTTCTGACAGTGTTTCTGTCAGCTGTGAGAGAGCCTGCTGCACTGACTCATATTGTTGCTCAGTCTCTGCAAGCCTACAACAAAATGAAATTTGAAATCAGTATTTTACATACTTAAAGAATTACTTTCTTGTTCTTTTTCATTAAGGAATGTTCTTTTTTGTGATAAAGACTTAATTCTAATGAGATGCCTTAGATTAGGTATTGAAATACAGTCATCAGTAAGTATATGTCTTTACAAAACCAAACCACAAATATTACCAGATGATAACAATTCAAGAATATAACTATAATTAATTTAATCCACTGTAAATCCACTTCTTTCCCTTTTCCCCCACAACTCCTTGGAGGGATAGAAAATCATTACTTTCGCACTCACAACACCACTGTCAGGAAAACAATATTGCTAATACATGCTCTCAGTCCTGACCTTTTTCTGAGTTCATTTAGCTCCATATTGTCTATTTCAACAATAATTGCAGATCTCTCCTGTGGCGCTCCAGGGGGAACTTCTGCTCTAGTTTCATCCTAGAAAATATTAAAGTGGAAAAAAAGCCAGTCACTATTTTTCTAGCTGTTAAAAATCTTTATTTCGATTAAAGAAGCCATAAGCACCACAAAGCAGTGGAACAAACCACTCTTTGCGTCATTTAATTTCTGCAGTTGCAATTCTCCAAACCTGCTTTCTAACAGAAAGGTGATGAAGAATACTGCCTGTGTGTGCTGGGGGACTTGAAGAATACATGTACAGTGCATAACACAGCAATCTCTGAACAATGTCTGAAGTGAAAGAAATGCAGCTACACATCCACATAGTAATATCGCAACCACTGCAGTTTCCTAAGTAATGCAGTTACTCGTTTATTTTTTCAGTTTACAGTTCTCCTTGTTTATGTTTACGGAAGAGTAAGGGTTGTTTTATATATGTATCCATATGCTATTTTAGTGTATGATATTAATTGATTGTTACTGAATAATCAAGGTACTACAGGAAAACTTTTAAGAAATTAAGAGATCACAAAGGAGTGAGTTTACAGATGTGTATGAGGGGTTGGCAAAGGGTACTGAAATGCTGAACTGGTGATATAGATCTCACTTCCAAAAATATTACTCGAACACCTTGCAGAATGATTCATGACTGATGTGAAATTATCACTAAACTTTGCTGATACAGTGATCAGTGATCATCCAATTATCTGTCAGCTGTAGACCAATCCAAAAATTATGATAGTTCAAAACAAAAAAAGCATGTATAGACAGCTTCCTTAAATGAAAAGTCAAAAACTGGCTTTACAACAATAAAGACAGTTATCCTCAGCAGATCACGAGCTAGCAAGAGTACTGAATCAGTACAACAAAAAGTATTTATGTCAATTTTATCATGAAAACCAGAAAAGTGTAAGCACAGAAGGAAAAAAAAAAACAAACAAACCTAAAAACATTTCCATGTATTTTTTTTACCTGAACAGTGCCTTGGAAAGATGTCGTGTGCATTGTCTGATATTCCCTCTCCAGTCTTAAATAACGATTTTGCAAGTCAGTGTAACGAAGCTGGTTATCCCTTAGAGTCTGCGAAAGAGTCTTCAACTGGGCAGACAAGACAGCATTCTCTTCTGCTGACTGCACAACCTGAAAGAAATTAACATTTAAATACATAAAAATTGGGAATTATTTCCTTTAGGAAATTACTACAGATTTGAGACCTGCTGTTGAAAGCAACTGAGTACTAGTTTCAAAACTGCATCAATTTTTTGGCAAGGTCACAGTATGGTAAGATTTAACTTGTTGTTTTATGAGCAGCAGAAATAATGAAACATGAGTATAGATTTCCCCTGTCATCAATATGCCCAAACCAGAAACTCAGGGTTTTAAACCTCAATACCTTCCTCCCTGTGTTTGCTATGATATCACCACCTGGCAAAAGACAGTATATGTAGTTGTGACTTCAGGACAATGCATATAGCCCAATCAGCCTGATAGAATAAACATGTTCACTAGGCAATCCAGGAATGCTCAGCAGTTGAGTTCTCATCTTTTCAAAAAACACACTGCAATTTGGATCTCCACCCAAACACTCATCTTCACTTCTAGGGACTTGAGATTTCTACACCTGTTTCAAAGTTTGGTTAAAATTGTTATTAGGTTTATAAAATGTTTGGGTGAAGGACTGGAAAGAGACACAATGACAGATGAAAGGTAACATAAACCTAATTTGCTTCAAATACCAGGCCACACAAAGAGAGATAAATGTTAAGCAAATTTCCAAGAACATTTACAAACTTTTGTCAACAAAATTGAACACAAACACACATGTGCATGCTGACACACACAGTTACCATCTTAACAGGCATAAAAGTGTTCATCAAGAATTTATAAGGAAATGTTTTTGAGGTATTTAAAATTCGGTATGAGAGATCTAAAATCTGGTTCCAGCTAAGACAGACATCTGTTTCTGTCTATAATGAAAAATATTTCACTTTGAGTAGAAGTTCAGCAACGCCCCATCAATCTCTTCAAAATGCAGATTCAAATAAACCTCTCAGGCAAATAACAAGTCAGCAAAGCCTGACAGAAAGATAATACTGACATTTAGTTTACAATTTCTAGTCTGAGCCAATAGGGTTGTTCTGAAGAATCTAAGTTCTAAAGTAAACTAACTTTCAATCATACAAAACACTGTCAATTTAGCAGTATTTCTACGTTGATACCAGCTCAGATTCACATGAGCTATTTAGGATCACAGCTGTTGTTCTAAGTTACCTTTGAATTAATCTGCTGGAAATGCAGATCCTTCTGATGCATCTCCTGAAGGCAGCGTTGCAGTTCATTTTGAAGCCGATTCTTCTCAGCTAAGACATGTTTGATTTCCTCTGGTGTATCTGCACTCCCAGCGAGGGAGGCAGTTTCTAAAACCTTAAAAAGTATTACCATATTCAGTGTAAATGGTACAGGACTTCTCTAAATAATATACAATGCCAACACTAAATATACATACCGACTACATAATAAATTTCCTCTTCACAAGATCATTTCCTTCTCATAAGTTAATACCACATTCGCCAGAGACTTTATATTAAAAAAAAAAAAATCATCTACTTAGTTTTTAACTTGAATACTTCAATTAAAAAAACAATAAAAAATTACCATGAAAAGGCAACCCAACTTAATTTTTAATTTGCAAATAGTGTGAAGTGCAAAAAAAAAGGGGAGGGGGAATAGAAAAAGCCTAATGAATATAAAACAAATTTCAAAAATTATTTTCAAATTAATAAAGTATGGTATTCACGACTTGTAGAAGAACAGCTATTTCATAAATTGAATTTAAAGCTGAAAATCCATTTTGGAATAAAAAAAAAACCAACACACCCAACTTCCATCACTGATTCACAGCTTTGGCCTCCTTTATCTCTGGCAGGTCAATATTTTGATGTTAATCGCCAATAATAGAGGACAGTGTGCCATGTATTTTCCTATACAATCATGAAATAAAGACTTCTACCACATAAAATATTCCATAACCCAACAGATATTACTGTTCAATAGCTTTTATTTGTGATTTTAATCATAGGAAATGAACAGCATATGAGACACAAACTTGACCAACTAAAATGTTGGTTTTAATGAAATTAAAAAGAATATAGTTTACTTCCTCTGGCAGAGAAAAGGCAAATACAAATATTATTCTAAAATAATACTTTCCTTGAACCTTTAATGATAGTCTACAAAAGTAGACAGCAATTGCCAGACTTTGAGTCAGCTGCTGCCTTTCTAAATCTAGTATTTTGTTCCTGGCAGAAGCCAACTCCAGCTGCTTCAGGGGAAGGGCAAGAACACTTCCATTAGGCACATCTCTCCCTTCTCCTCTCAGTTAGGTCCTATTCTAATATGCAGTAATTAGAGATTGATTTAGGCTCTGAAGAATGAACTTCATTAGATCTTTAAAATTTGTCAGCATCAAGTATACAAATTGTGAAACTGTTGTCAATGTAAACTATCAAGTTCTTTTTTGAGTCTCTTAAAAACTGCGTGCCTGCAAATAGGTTGCAGCTATAATAGATGTGAAAAAAATGTTCACAGTACCTGAAAGAGCAAAGCCTTTTCATAGTTTTTTATTTGTGACCGAATGTCCCCTATTCTGGGTTTACAAGAAGTAAGAGTGTAGATTCTTCCTTCGCTTACATCCCACAGTACTATTAGGTTGGGGTTTTCTCCTCTCATTTATTTCTTTCTCAGTGTAAACAATCCCAATCTTTCTGACTTTCTTCTTTGAAGTTTTTCTATATCATGCTTTTGACCTCCCTCCTTTGAAACCTTTTCTGTATCACAATGCAGTACTTCTGTGAAGCTGAGGTGAAGTGTACTACAAATTATGAATTATGTTTTCTGTGCCACTTTTCCTACCATTTCTTCAACATCTGGATAACTTAGACTGGTTTTCTAAAAATAAAATATATGCACGTCACCTTGTTTGTCTATCTGTTCCCCAAATAATATCTGCATCAGCATGGCAATTCTAAAATTGGACTTTAAAAGAAGATTCATGTCTCAAAATATTATGATGCTTCTATACTTGTGTAATAATCACTGAACTGGGGGAGACAGATCCAACTCGATATTAGCTATTGAGAGAAAAAGAAATAGGTAGAACACAGGCTGTCTGGGAAGTGGTTAAATCAAGCAGCATGCAAAGACTCAGTGACAATAAATACATCGCTGGCATCCCACAAGTAACAGTACAGCATCCTAGTCTCTTTTGAACAAGAGTGCTATAGGAACAAGTAACGACACTGGTGTTATCCTAGCGTCAACAGTAAGAGACTCATGATAGATACAAAACTGGCACATGAAGCCAAAATTATATTCCCACTTACAGACATAATGGGTTTCATCTCAGCTACTACATGAGAATTCCTCCTTGAGTTGCCTGAAAGTTCCCCATCCTCTTCCTGATTTGAAAGAATTAACTGAGAAACCTGTACATTGCACTAGTTCTTTTTTGCCTTTCCAGTACGTATGTCTATTTACCAGCAACCAGTCTGCTGTTGAACCATGTTTGAACCATTTTCTTTCTTCTTTTTTTTTTCACTTCTTCCTATTATATTCCAGATTTAACTAACCTAAGACAGTAATTTACAAGATTACTTAAGTAACCTGTTAACATTAGCAACTAGCAAATAACATTACCTTACAATGTAACCACAACAAATTGTTACTCCTTTTTGACTAAGAATCAGTAACCATTACTGGTTCATGACCTTCACCTTTTGCTTCACAACCATTTCATTTCTTTATGAAGGTGCTTTCCATGTTTTTAACAATTAAAATACACCACATCAGTGAGTTTTCTCTGTTATTCTTTCAACATGTGAGAAACTCAGGATTTTTCCTTGTTTAAAAGCAGTTGATCAATACATCAGACTCCATTAAAAATGGTTTTAACAATTGCAACTCATTTGCTTGGAATAGTTTTAACTTGCCGATTTGACCCCAGGCAACAGTGACATACAGGTAATGCACTCATCAGCTTTCCATAGTTCACCATCATATGCTCTATGGTCCTCTTTGGGAAGCAGCCTGCAAATTTAATAGACTAAACCGATGGAAGTAGGTTCGTGCCTCCTGTTACATTTCATTTATTTACCTTGACTGGGTAATTGCTGCCAGCAGAGATTGATTTCTTAACAATCATGTCTTGTTGCAGCTTCTGTAGTTCTGCAATCTGTCGGTCTTTCTCAGCAACTGTGATTTGACATTGATTTCGCAGTGCCTGGGACTCTGAGAGGAGGAGGGTTTTTTCCATTCTGAACATAAAATGTTAGACTAGACGTTAAATGACAATATAGTGCATACAAGTCAATGAAAAGGACAAAGCTGTACTTACTGTTATTTCCGAAATAAATACGGGTATTTTTTGAACATTCATATGTGAACACAGAGCACTATACGAACATTCTCAATACATACTTCAGTTTAAAGATATCCACTAAAAAAGCAAAAATCAGAAAATAAAGCCTGGAAAGCGATAACGTCAAGTTTGCTTCATTGGTTTGGAGACAAGAGAAGTTCATTGGCTGCAGAGGTACTAACATCTGTTAATGCAATAAATACTTCAGCTACCTAAAGAATAAGGTTGCACAGCAAAGCGACTCTAGGTCGCAACTGTGTAGAGCACTGCTCAAGATAGCCAGTCTACCCTATCGCAAGGACACAAGTTTGAAAAGGAATACCCTAGACTCAGAAGGCTGAAATAAACAAACATGCCACATCTCCAGAACCTGATGTCATACACGGGTAATATCACAAAGGGCATAAAAGTAATTTAAATCTTTTTGAATTAAAGTTAATATCTGTTTTTGAAGTTTGGGAAAAAAAAAATGGAAAAAAACTATTCATGCCGTTCACTGGTTGAGTCTACAAGTTAGAAGGAGGTTTGAATATTTCATGCTAACTTGCTCACATTTGCAAAGATAAATGTGGGGCTGGCCTTTTGATCTACACTCTTTCCCCCAAAAGCTTCTAGTATAAAACAGATACTATCTTACACAGGCTTTAATTAGAGATCTAGAAATTATACTATGGAGAGTAAAATGCAGTTAAGGGCACTAGGATACTGCCTACTGGTGTCAAATTCAAACAAAATTATCTTCACTGAACCGATCATAGCATGCTTTCGCACTTCAATCATCTGCACAAGTTTAAAAGCTTGAACAAGAACAGCCGTCTAGGATGATCAAATCTTGATCTGCCTCCACTGAGTGCCACTTAAAAATGCCTGCTGCCTTCTTTGAAGCAGATCTTATGAGGCATTCATAGAATTAGGCCCAAGGTGTCACATTACTCATTTGTCACAGATGATGCAAGATATGAACAGTGCTGAAGTGGCCTCTTGAATCTACAAAAATAGTGCTTAAATGTGAAATGAATTTAATTTTCAATATGTAGTTGGGCCAAACATGCAACACCTCAGACATCTTTTAAAAAAAGAGACTGGGGGGGGAAATGTTCAGCCATATCAATTGTTACTCTAAGAAGAGAATATGATACCAAGCATTGAAACAAGATTCTTAAACTGTAGTTCCATATGTCCAAGTCACTAACAGAACAGAAAACATTCAATTAAGACTGTTTGAAATCTTACATAAACCAAGAGACTATTACATAAAGATACAAAGATAGCTGTGAACAAAGACAATGCTGTGGAAGTTGATTTCGCACACTACACAAATGCTTTTATCCTGCTTCCTGCTAAACTATACATAATTGTGGTTTTGTGTCAGTTTTATGTCAGGTTGTGAAGTCACTCAAGAATTCTAAACAAGAGTCATATGTACTGTTTAATTTTAACATTTATACCTTAAGCCAGCAAGCTCATTCTGGTATGATGCAATCTCTCTCTCCGTTTCTGCTTGGAAGGCTTTTGTCTGATGCAATGCCTTCTCCAAATCATCAACCTTGGTCTTCAGTTTTGATATTTCAACAGCTGCAAGGCTCGCTCCTTCTTTAGCCTACATTTAATAAACATGATTAGTGAACTGGAATGAAAACTATATGGTTGATGTTTTATTACTGCTAGAATTTTAATTACAGAATAATGTTTCTTTCCCCGTTTGCTCCTGTTTAACAGGATAATTACCTAAACTCCCAAAACTGTAAGCACGCCTTCTCCAGTCACACAATGTTTTCTTAGCACTCTCGTAATTTACAAAGTTAAACTTTAGAATCCATAATGTCTCTAAGCATTCTCTGCATAAAGAAAAAAATTACAAATTGATATAGCTAATCAAAACTTACCAATCTTTCAATTGTTCTGAGGCGTATCCAAATTACTTTTAAAAGAATTTCTCTCATTGATGCTGTTGCAGCCAATGGGAAATGAAGCTCTGCCCTGTTTTGTTTCAGAAGTTACCTTCTGATTGCTGAGCTCCTGCAGCAATTTGTCTCGGTCATCCTGAAGACTGGCCATAGCCTTGGAAAACGCTTCAATCTGGTGAACGTAACTCCCACACTCAGATGACAGCTTGCTAACCTCCATCTCTCGACTGACTAACATCCTACAGACATTTTCAATTTCATCAGCAATCTGATCAAGTGTAACGTTATCTGCAGCATCAAAAATAGCCTGATTCAGAAGAGAATTTTCTTTGAGTATACTGATAAGATGTACTTTAAAGCCATCCAATTCAGCTTCAAGTTCATCTCCTTTCTTTTTTTGAGTCTTGAATTCAGATGTGTATTTGCTCTGCAGTACCTTTAAGTCCTCTATTATCCTATCTCTATCATTTTGCAGAGCAGTCATTGCTTTCCCAAAGGCCTCATTTTGGGACCTCAGCTCACTATTTTGAGACTGAACTTCTAATATCATCTTCTCGGCAAAAGTATCAGGTTGATCTCCATGTTCAAGTGTCAACAGAGTCTTACTGTATTCCTTGTCTGCATTCTTACTATTTCTGCCTCTTGATTTCTGGAGTTCTTGAATCTTCTGAAGATTTCCCTCATACTGTCCATTTGATACACATTCTTTTTTCTGAACACTATCACTAGTTAGCAGTTTTTCTCCAGATTCAGAAACAAGTTTCTCTTTGTTTAATGATGCAATTAAAGATTCTAAATCATTTACTTTAGATACTAATTTTTCATTTTCACGTTCCAAAGATACAGCAGTATCCTTTTGCAGTTCATTGGAAAGCTGCATTTCTTTTACTTGTTTTTGAAGATCATATTTTTCTTGTTCAAGTCTTTTAATACAATCCATTTTCTGCTTAAGTAAATCTTTCAGCTGATGGTCTTTCAGAGATAAAACTTGGTTAAGATCTTCCCTATACTTTATCAGCTGTGCACTTAGCATTGCATTTTCAGAATGAAGATCATCTATCTGATTGAGAAGTATCCTTAATTCTTGTTTCAAAGCGTTATTCTCGCTTGCACTGCCAACTATAAGACTGTCCCGCTGATTTAAGACATCTTGGTGAAGATGTTCCAGCTCTTTGTATTTAGAAAAAAGATCATCCCGATCATTCTGAAGAGATGACATTGATTTTTTAAAGGCATCTATTTCACTGGCAATTGCAGCCTTATCTTGACCTGCCTTGTCTGCTTTCATCTGCAGATTTCTTAATTCATTTTCCATCCTCTGACAGGACTCCTCAGACTGTTGTCTCTCTATCTGCAAAGACCTTAACTGAAGTTCGTACTCTTCAATTTGTTTTCTATGTTGAGTCTGTACCTGAATCAGATAGTCAGAAATTTCTTCACCTTTTGAAGAAATGAGTAAGGAAATTTCTTCATCTTTACTATTTAGCATGATCTTCATTTGCTCAGAAATTGTAATCTGCTTTTGCAATTCAGCATTCATTCTTTCCTTCTCAGCTAGAAGCTGTTGCAATTCTTGTTCCTGTCTCGTAAAATTACTTTCCAGAGCTTTTATCTCTCTTCCTGCACTTTTACTATTCTCTATGAGATGATTAAGAGAATTATTTTCTTTAAGGAGTGTTTGCAAAGCTTCTTCTTTGGACTGAAGAACACTCTCCAATTCTTGCTGCCTGTTTAAAAAAAACTTATTTTCTTCCTTTATTCTGCAGAGCTCTTCATAGCGTTGTGTATCAACAGATTTTTGCCTCAAATACAGTTCATCCTTTGTTTCCTCTATCACAGAATATTTGACATTCAGTTCCTGAATCTGAGTAATTTTGTCTTTCAATTCATCTTGTAAAGACATTATTCTTTTATTACTGTCTTCTATCTGTTTCTCTTTATTTTGGATGGCCTCTTTGAAGTGCATTTCCCAGGTTTTCATTTCAGTGATTACCCTGTCCCGGTCATCCTGAAGAGAGGACATACACTTTGTGAAAGCAGCTAATCGTGCCAAAGCTGCATTCAAATCTGCTTGAAGTTGCTTGTTTTGAGAGTCCTTAATGCTAACTTCCTCTTGCAAACCACGAATCTCACTAATTGCCCTATCTTTTTCTCTCTCAAGGGCACTGTGTCTTTCCTCTAGGTTCAAAAATTCTCTTTTGTGTACCAATTTTAATTGTTGAAGATTAAATTCCAATTCTCTCGCATATTCCCTCTTTTGAATTTGTAGTTCATCTTCTTTCTTCTGAAGTTCTTTTCTCCAATTTAGATTCTCATCTGTAAGCCTGTCCACTTCATTCTTTGACTGATGCAACAAGTTCATCTGTGAAGTAAGCTTTCCCTTGAGATGATATATTTCTTCATTTGACTTCGCAAGTTTTTCTGACGTATTACTTAAGTCCTTTTCGAATTTTTCACTTTTTGACTGTGACAGTTTCACAGACCTTTCCAAATCCAGGATCAGCTCCTGGAACTTTATAGAATCCTTTTGCAAATGGTTGATCTCCTGTTGTTTCTCCTTTAAGAGTTCTTGCAATTCTTTTGTTTTGTTTTTACTTCCATTATTATCCCTCTGAGCACTTTTCACCTTCTCCTCAAACATTTTTACAAGATGTAACTGCTGTTCTTCTTTTTCTCTAATCACATTACATTTTTCTGCCTTTAATTCTTCCAGTTGCTGTAACAGCAAGCTATTCTGTACCTGTGCTGATTTCATTCTATCAGTAAGATGATCAACCTTTTTAACATGATTAAGCAATTCCGTCTCAAGAAATTCTCTCTCATTCTTTACTTTGTAAGAACTTTCTTGTACATTTTCTAATTCTTCCTGTAACAGACATTTATCATCCTCTAAAATCTTAACTTTTTCATTTAAACTAACAATGTCTTGTGTAAGACTTTTACATTCCATGTCCAGCTTTGTTAGACAATGATTTTTATGGTCCAAAGATTTTTCAGTTTCTTTCACTTTTTCTGAAATTAAATTTCTTTCTTGTTCTAGGACAAGCACATCTTGTTCTTTTACAGAGAGTTTATCCTTTAACACATTAATGTCCTTTAACAGGGATTCATTCTCATACAGTGCATCATTGATTTTAGATTGCATATCATTTTGGTACACTTTCATTTGAACTTGCAGGTCTCCCAAAGCTGCTTTAGTTACAGTGATGTTATTATGAAGGATATCATTTTCATTCTGAATTTTCTCTAAAGCCTGCTTTAAATTTTCAGAAGTTTGTTTCAGCTGCTCATTTTCCTCCATTAGCTGATGATTCTGTTCAGTGAGTTCATGAAGACGATGCTGGTGTTCTTGCATCCTCGCCTCTTGCTCACGTATCTGCCTTTCTGCTTTACTTTGTAATTCGTCAACTTCCATTTTCTTGGATTCGCCGAGTTGTTTCAGTTGATTCTTAATAACCTCATTTTCATCAATGAGTTTTTGTAAATGCTTCTCAAGAGCCTCCTTCTCAGATTCTCCTTCCCTGAGTCTTTGAATAGCCTCTTGCTTCTCTTTTCTACTGAGATCAATAACTTGCCTCAGATCTGCTATTTTACTACTGACATTCTCATATGCCTGAAGAAGTGATTCATATTCCTGCTTTAATTCACTATGTTTAGCCTTCCATCCTGTTAATTCAACTGTCTGAGAATCTTTTAAGGTATTCAGTTGGAAAGAAAAGGCCTCTTTTTCCTGAACTATAGTCTCCATGGTGGATTTAAGACTTTCACATGCCGCACTGAGGTTTTCATTTTCAGTCAACAGTCTAGCATTTTCAGAAACAAGGCTCTCCTCTTTAGACAACGGAGAAACAGTACTTGAACTTTGTTTTTCTCTACCAAGCTCTAACAAGTGTTCAAGCATCCCTGTCTTGTTCACCAGTTCTTCTCTTTCCAATATCAGTTTATCAATCTGGTCTTTCAGACATTTATTTTCTCTCAGGGCTTCTTTACGTGATATTAAAGCCGCCTGTAATTTTCTTTGAAGGCGCTCTCTGGACTTCTCTTCTGCTATAGTTCTTTGCTCTTGTGGTTTAGAATCATTTACATTTGCAGTTTTTGCCAGCGGCTCTTCAGTAGTTTGCATTTGTTTCTGGATTTGACATTCTGTTGCTTCTCTCAGTTTAGTCTCCCCGGAGTAATCAGTCTCTGGTGGTTGAGAACAGGTGCCTTTACCTTGTAATTTTCCTTGAAGGGAATTACTTTCCGAACAAAACTCTCCCAATTCTTTTTCAGTATCATTTTCTTCCTTAAGCTCCTTGCATGACACTACAGGTCTACTCATCTCAGCCTTCTCACGTAGCATACATAGCTCTGTCATAAGGTTTTTGTTTTCTTCGCTGAAATGTTTTACCTCCTTTTTCATATTAATTAGTTCCAAATTGGACTTTTCTAAACAACTGAGAAGTTTCTCTTTTTCACTCTTCGTTTCTTCAAAGGCTGTTTTGTAACGGTGGGCTGCTTCTTGGCCCTCCTTTATAGCTTTGTTTAACAATTCCTTTTCCAGATCAAGTTTATCTTTGAAATCCTTAAGTGAACAACGCAATGCTTCTATTTCCTCACTCTTTTCTGCAACCTCCTTCTTAGCTTCAGTTCTCAATCTCTGCATTTGCTCCTGGCTCATCTTGTAATCCTCTTCACATTTTTTAATAAGTGCTTCTTTCTCATTATTCACATGTTCAAGCATGGTCTTAATGTCTATAGCTTCAGCCTCATATGCTTTCAGTTTTTTCTGTAGCAGCTTTACGTCCTCCAACAAGCTGCCCTTACATTGCTCCTGGTACTGCTCCTGCTGTCTCAAAGAGTTTAAGTTGACTGTTTCTTCTCTTTCATTATCAAATTCAGTTGATATTTTTCTCAACTCTTTCTTTAACATTTCTGTTTCCTCCTGAAGTTTTGCATAATTACTTCTTAGTTCTTTTAACTCAGCGTCTTTACTCGCCACTGAAGTGATGATCACGTTTTCTGACTCTTTTAAGGACGCAACCTGAACCTTGCTTCTTGGTTTGTCTGATTCCAAATTCCTTAGATCAGCTGCTTCTTCTCCCAGCATCGCCTCAGGTGAAGTCAGCTCTTTCCATACTCTTCTAACTGATTCAAGTCAAATTCTTTACATTTTCTATGAAGAACTTCCCAGAGTGCTTTATGTTCTTGTTTGAGTTGCTCCAGGCGGTTTTTTTGTTCATCAAAATTTGCTGCAAGTTTACTGTGCTCTTCCCTTTCTTTCTGAAATTTTTTCATATCTTCTTCCCTGTCCAAAAGCTCCCTTTGCAAGGCTTCTTTTTCTTGTTTTAATTGATTCATGACATTAATGTCACTGTTGGGATCCAGACACTTCTTCCTGTCCCCAGCACTTAAACCAGGCTCTTCTGAACTGCAACTTTTCAACAATTCTTCCTTCTTAACTTCAGACTTCATCTTCTCAAGAGCTAAGAGCAGCCGAGAACGTTCCTCTTCATATGCACTTGCTTTTTTATCAAGCATAGATTGCATATGAGCAAGCATGCAGTCCTTTTCCTCTAAAGATTTTAGGTTCTGCTCACATGTATTTTGTTTTTCAGCAATGACATCATTTAGTTCTGCAATATTGTCCTGAAGTTCCTCTAAATAAGAAGCTTTTGAAGACAAAATTTCAGACAAATCACTTATTTTGGCATCTTTTTCTAAAAGTTGTTGCTTCAAAGTTCCAAGATGAGACTCAAAATCTTTATTTTGTACTTCAACTAGTTTCAGCTTGTCTGTTAACTCATTAACTTTCTTCAACAGCTCCTCTGCTCTTTTTTGCTCTTTTTCAATTTCTTCCTGTCCACTCTTTTCTAGTTTTCCAACTTTTTGCATTAGATCTCTTCTTATTATCAATGCTGCTTGAAGTTTCTTTTTCAGATTCTCTTTTTCCTTGCCCATTTTCTCAAGATTAAACTGCATCTCCTCTTTTTCATTCATTAAATCTTTAAACACAGCTTCTCTACTGCTTAACATAACCTGACTATGTTCCAGTTCTTTCTTACAATCCTCAAGTTCCTGCAAGACTCGGTTTAGCTCTCCTACAGAACTACTATGAACAGCTTCAAGGTCTTGCAGTTTGGTATTTAATGTATTTCTCTCTTGAGAAAAATTCAGCATTTCATTAGACAATGATTCCATGATCTGAGTAACAGAACAGTCCTTTTCTTTCAGTTGCTGGCTTAGACCAGAAATTAAATCCTTCTGCTGATTTACCTGGGAAGTTAAGTTTTTGATGAGTTGATCTTTTTTTCCCATTTCTTCAAGGAGACTTGCTGCTTTTTCACCTTCAACATGCAGTTTTTCCTGACTGATTCTTACTATTTCTTCTGATTTATTTATCTTGTCTTGAAGAAACTCAACCTGCTTATTTATTTCTGCAAAAGACTCTTCCCTTTCTTGCAAGAGAGACTGTTGTTTACATAATGTTTCCTTAACTGTGACCATTTCTTTTGACAGACATTCAATTTCAGATTTGTATTTGCCCTTCATCTTTTCAATATCATTCTGCAGTAACTCCTTCTGCTTCTCAAGTGACTGCATACTTTTTAATTCACCTTTCATGGTGTCTATTTCTTTCTGTTTTTCTAAAAGCATCAGTTGCAATTGTTCTCCTTCTGTTTCTTTGCTCAAAATAGTGGTGATCAGAGTGGAGAATTTTTCCAACTGAATTTTACTATCAGTTAGCTGCAGTTCAGAATCTGAAGTCTGTGCCGCCTTTTCTTTACATAAAAGCCCACTCCTAAGTAAAGGAGATAACCTTTGAGTTAATTCCTCTTTTATAAGATCCAGCTCTTGCTGCAAAGACTGGATTTTGCTATCCTTTGATTTCATTTCACTTTCTAAACAGCTCAATTGCTCAGTGAGATTATTATTTTGTAAAGTTGCCCTATCAAGTTCTGTCACCCATTTGTTTTCTGACTCAAGTAGACTTTGTTCTAGAGTTTCAAATTTAAGTTCTAATTTAGAAAGTTCTTCACCCTTCACACTAACCTGCATCTGTAACTTCTCTTTTTCAGTCTTCATCTGCAGTTTGATAGCATCTATCTGCATTCTTGAATAATTCTCACTGGTTTCTAGTTTTTCATTGATTTCTTGGAGCTCTTCCAATTTCTTTTGCAAATGATTTTGAGATGCATTAAGTTGTGTGTTTTCCACCATCAGTTTATCAGCATCTTCTTGTAACAGATTTTTTTCTCTCTCTAAAGACTCTACCTGACACTGCAGACTACCTATTAAAAGTCCATTGTCATGGCAGTCTTGAGATGATTTGGAATTTACATTGTTCAACTCTAACTTCAAACATGCTATATTATCTGCCTGTTCAGTGCACTTCACACGCAGGGACTGCACAGCCATTTCTTTTTGCTGTAGTTGTTCTTCCCATGTACTTATTTGGTCTAGTGCTTTTTGGTGTTTGCTTTTAAGAGACTCAAGCTCAACAGTCAAAGAATCGATTTTCTTCTGATCAATATCAAGCTTCTCATTCTTTTCCTCAAATTCCTTAGTAAGGTTTTTCATGGCCATATCACTTTTCTCTAATTTTATTCTGAGAACCTCAATCTCACTAGAAAGAGCATTACTGTTGCTCTCTGCCAACTGTATACTGGTATCTTTCTCCTTTAAAGAATTATGCAGTTCAGTAATAACTTCTTCTTTTTTTCCAAGAGCTGCATTCAACTCTGTTCTTAGTTCATACTGTGCTTCAATTTTCTCCTGAAGAGATAAAAAGGCATTTTCTTTCTCATGGACTAGTTCTTTAGATTTTTGTAGTTCTTGTGTTAGTTCATGTATCTGACTTTGGAGCTGAGAAATTACATTTGTCTTCTCTTCATCCTTCTGTGCTTTCTCCTTCAGAGTTTTGAGGAGACTTTTATTTTCCATAAGAGATGATTCCTTTTCTGATAAGGACTGGTCCATCTCAATTATTACATTCTTCTGATGTTGTATATCTTTTTGTAAATTCACTTTCACTTCCTCTAGCTCTACCACCTGTTTCTTCAAGACCTCACATTCATTCTCTTTCTCTTGAATTTGCATCTTTAAATTCTCACTGAATAATGAAATATTGCAGATGGTTAATTCTTTTTCTGAAACAAGTACTTTTAATTGTTCCACTTCAGAGGCTAAAAGCTCTAACTGTCTCTCCTGCAAAACAGAAGATTCCTGTATCTCAGAAAGCTGTGCTTTTAAACTGATGCATTCATCTAACTTTTGCTTTAAAGATTCATCCTTCTGTATAATCGAATCATTCAACTGGGATGATTTTTCCGTCACATTACTAAGCTGATACTGAAGGTCAGAAATAACCTCCATATTCTCAGACAGTTGAACCCTAAGTACATCAGACTCTTCAGATTTATCTTTTAATAACTTTAATTCTTGGGCTTGCTTCTTAAATTCATTTTCTTTTTCCTGCACTGCGTGTCTAAGCTGGCTGGTTTCAAAACCTAGAGCTTGTATTTGGTTTTGCAGATCTGAAATGATTTGCATATATTGCCCTTCTCCTGCCATTTTACTATCTTTCATTTGCTGAATCAAAGCCTCTTTTTCAGAAAGGAGAGTTTCCTTTTCTTCAAAGACAATTTTTAAGTTTTCTTTTTCAATCAACAGGCCATCAATTTGGTCCTTCAGAGCTAAAATATTATGACTTTGTTGGGACAAGTGTGAAGTTAAAGCAGCTACTTCATCTGCCTTTTTCATTACCATAACATTAACTGTCTCAATGTCTACTTTCAATTTTTCATTTTCTAGAGCTGCTTTATGTGCTTGTTGCCTTGCTGAAGTAATTTCAGACTGTTGCTGTACCAACTGTGACTGAAGAAATTCACACTCACGTGACTTCTCGCTCAACAAGCGTGAAAAGTCCTCTTTCTCGTGCCTAAGCACATCCACTTCTTTGCTTAATAGTTGTAGTTGATTATTTAACACTGTACTTTCTTCCATTTTTTCAGAAATTTGCCTGTGAAACTTCTCAAGTTCTGAACCCTGACTTTTTAGAGTCAGGTCTCTTTCCTCTACCAACTGAGATAACTTTGTTTTTTCATCTTTAAGATTTTTAATTTCACCTTGCAACTCTACAATACAAAGTCTGCTCTCTTCCATTTCCTTACGTAATGAATCATTTTGAAGGATCTTCTCTTCTAGAGACCTGTTCGCAGTTTCAAAATCCAAAGTTATGCTTTGAATTTGTTCCTGCAGTAGTAAATTCTTTTCCTTACTATGGCTGAGCTCTTGGATTAGCTTACTGCATTCTGATAACTCATTATTAAACATTTCTTCTTTCTGTATTTCTTTGTCTCTAGTATCCTTCAGCTCAATGAGAAGTGATTGCATTTGTTCATGCAACTGTTGTGTCTGTTCCTTGCTTTTAAACAACTGATCAGCTAGCACATTACATTCCTTTGTTTTCTCCTGCAGCTGTTCTGCAACTGAATTTTCTTTTTGCTCGGCAAGTATTGAAAGTTGTTCAATCTCTTTTGCCAGAGTGTTTTTATCACAATTTAGTACTGAAAGAGTTTTTTCAAACTCAGCAGTGCTTACAGATAACTTATTTTCTACTTCTGCCATAGCCTGGATTTTCTTTAACAGTTCACAATCCACATCCAGGAGTTTGGACAATTTCTCATTTTCACTGATTAGCCGTTCCTTCTCTTTTTGCACCATATCTATACTTTTTTTCAGATATTCAGTTGCTTTTACTTGCTCTGCCAATTTTTCTTCTTTCCCTTCAAGATCTGCCTGCAATTGCTTATTAGCTGAAGCTTTCTCCTGTGTCTCTATTTCCAGTTTGTTAATTTGTTTATGTATTTCATTTATTTGGTTATTAAGTTCTTCGCAACATGTCTCTTTGGCTTTCAGATCTCCAGTTAATTTAAGTTTAGTCTCTTCATTTTGCTGCTCCAAAACTTGAAGCTTCTGCTCTAATGAAATAATGAACTCTTGTTTCTCTAGCAATTCTTTTTTAATTGTTTCCTGATGTTCAGTATCTTCTATAAGCTTCCTAGATAACTCAGCCAACTCTTCATCTTTTTTAGCATTTTCGAGAACCAGTTTGTTGTATGAATCTTTAATTAATTTTAACTCATTTTCAAGTGTCTGTGCTTTATTCTCTTTCTCTTTAAGCAAATTGTTGCATTTTTCCTTTAGAGTATTGTTTTCCTCAAGCTGAGATTTCAAATATTCCATTTCTTTTCTGTGTTTATCCTCGGTTTCTTGTAGCTTTTCAGATGATTTACTGATTTGTTCTTTCAGCAAAGTAATTTGTGACTCACACTCCGCAAGTTTGTTATGGTATGCGACATTGTTGGCCTTGATTTCAGAACGGAGATCCTTAATTGTAATGCTGTTCTCACTGCTTTGTCTTATTAATTCCTCATTTTCTTTGGTTTTAGCTTCATTCTCAACTCTAACTCTTTCTAGCTCTTGTCTCATTGTATTACTCTGCTCAGAAAGGACAGATATCTTCACGCTTGCATCCCTTACATCAGCTGTTTGTACTTCTTTCAGTAAATGAGTTTCCCTTTCAGCCTTTGATAAGGCCTCTTCCATCCCTCGTACTTCTTCCTCTTTGCATTGCACTTGACGCTTCAGGATGATAACCTGTTCAGAATATTCTGTCATATTCAAAGACAGGACAGACACCTCCCTGTCTTTTTCTGCCAGTGCTTCTTTAAGATTATCAATTTCTCTTTCACGTTTCTGGAGATCTTGAATAAGTTGAGATCTTTCCTCCAAATGGCTTGTATTCAATTTGTCAAGCTCTTCATTTGTCTGCTCCAGATCCAGCTGCATCGACTCTACCAGGCCATCTTGCTTCAAAGTCTAAACCAAGAAAATAATGTTACAAGAATACTTAAAACAAACTTAGAGGGAGAACGGAGTTACACTCCACACATAGAACAAGTATCTACAGTAATCAATCTGTATCCAACTGTATAGTCACAAGATAACCATGTTATTCTTTAGACTGTTTTAGCACACAAAAAATTTCCTGTATGAAATTTTAAGTAGCTAAGGCTGTTATTTTGCTAACATTTACATAGGTCATGTCAAAAGAACATAAAATTTCCTCTTTTACTTTAGTTTAATGAGTTACCTTTTCCTTCAGTGTAGCAACTTTTTCTGTTAGATCACTGATGACTGTTTTCTGCTCAGTGGTCTCCACTTCATACACACTGCATTTCTTTAAGGTTTCATTCAGCTTAGTATTAAAAATAAAAGTCAAAGTGATATAAATATGTAGAATTATATTAAAATTGTGATGTTAGAGTTACAATACTGAGTTCACACAACAGTGGAGTTTATACTGTGAAATTAACAAACGAGGATAACTTATCACTCCAATAAAACATAAATACTTTCATGCACAGCTCTGTGTTGGGTCTAAGAAATCCTTACACCAAATTGAAGTAATTACGTGAAGTGAACAAAACTGTAAAGAAACAGAGCAAAAACTTTCAGATAGGGAAAACAGCAATATTACTGCTGGGACACAAACAGAAAGTTATGGCTAATGCTCGCCGGTTCTAATAAATTAAATACTATTTAACAATAACTTTAACTTACTTTTTGCTCGGTATGTATGAACTTTTCACCAAGCTCTTTGTTCAGAAGATCCTTTTCTTGAAGCAGTTTCCTCAAAGTTTCAATTTGTTCCAGTTGTTCTGTTGTGCTCAACAGTTTCTGTTCTTTTTCTCCAAGCAAATTTTCAAGGAAGCTATTTCTGTCACTTAATCTAAGAAGAAAATACATATTTAGACATTTTGAAAACAAAGCTTGCTTTAAGCTTTCTAGACTTACTAACCCCAAACAATTTTCCTAAAAGAATAATTATTTTTACACTTTCAATTTAAACTTCCAAGTACAGAAATAACATTACTGCAAACAGAAGCAGGAATCAAGTAACTCTTTTTCAAGTGTTTTAAGAGATTATACTTCTCATTTGAAATTAAAGCTTAAAGCAAAAAAAGCTAATTCTGCATGAAGTTGTAAAGAATCCTTATTTTACCCCTTAAGCTGCTCATTCAAGCCTGAGATCAGAATTTGATGCTTTTCCACATCTCGCATTTGCTGGTTGCGTAACTGGGTGAGTTGAGTTTGCAAACGTTCATTTTCATTCTGCAACAAAACAATAATGAAGAGCACTACTACATACAAACACCCAGAATAGCATGAGATAACTGGAGTCACGAAAATCTGACTCTTCAGGAGATTTACATCCTGTAAGAGACCATTATTCTAGCACTCCAGCAGGTATCAGTGCAAAATGCAACATTAATATCACAAGTTCAGATGTGATATTAGTTCAAATAGATGCAACCCACCTTTCAGAAATACTTCCTTCAGCAATGCTATGATAGCATGAACTCAAGGATCATTGCTACATACCCAAACAACACACACACTCATACTGTGTTAAGGCAGCTCACTTATCATAATAGGGGAAGCTACTGCTTTGAACAAATACATTCCTCATTGTTTTGAGCACAGTACCAAACTTGCAAATTTTTTTGCCTATTTTTTTAGGTTGAAGGAATGCAAAAACCCACATATGGGGGGATTGTGGAGAAAAGAAAAAGGAAGCAAGCTTCATTCACACAGTTGTTTTGTTTTTCAAACACAGTACAAATCTCCTACTCTAGTCAGATCCACTGCACCAATACAAAAAAAAAAAAAAAAAAAAAAAAAAAAAAATCTGAAAACAGCAACCAAAAACCAGAAGCAGAACACATGTCCAGAATCAACAGCAAATAGGATAAACATGCCAAACTTGTCACCGCTAATGAAAATAAGCTAGCATTTTGGAGAAGGCAGAACACACCTGTACCGCCCTCAATAGCTGCCCTTCTTCATCTACACCAAATGTTACCTGTATTGAAAGGCTTTGTTACAAGATCCTCAAGTAATAATACAAGGTTTTCTTTCATCTTAAAATCATTAATTCTTTTTTATATGTGTGCTACTTAACAGATAAAGAACTATGAGTAATGCACCAGGCCTGAAAGTTTGAATAAGAGATCACTTGTGTGATTTAGCAAAAGTAAGGTTTACAAATTATCAAACATAGTAACTTATCAGTCAGGCAATATTAAAAATAACTTTTCTGATAAATAATTACTTTACCACTCCTTTTGGTACCTTCATGGAATAATTTTACAATATAAATATAAAACAAATTAATATCTGGGGTTTTTGTTGTATATACATAAATATTAAATTATTAATTACATTTCTATATTCACACCGTTTCTTTTCCATAAATATATATGTGTGTGTGTATGAAAGAATAATAATACACACACCCATTTATAGAAAAGAAACTTGAGGGATGTCAGAAGAGGAAGACTTATGTCAATAGTGATAAAAATCTACTTCTGGACCTTCTGACAAAAGGCCCCTACAAAGAATAATGAAAATCATGTTGCTTTTTACTATGTTTCTAAAACAAATAACAAAGCTTACTTCCAAACAAGTTTCTCCAGTTCACATAGTTCAACTTCAGAGCATAATATAGTACATGTACACTCTCTGTCAACATAATTATGAAGTAGGCTTTACACATTTTTGCTAGCTGCAAATTGACATTTTTGACTTACTGTAGGCTATGATTGTAAGAATATAAACAGAGAATAAAATGATTCTCTTATATCATCAGGTTTTACACAACTGTGAAAGCTCACCTGAAGAGTCTCCATTCTACCTTGAAGCTGCAATCTATCTTCCAAATCCTGACAACGCTCTTCTAGAAAAAGAATTTGTTCCTGCAGTTGATTTCTTTCCAATTCCAACTCTTCAACCACACTTCGTAAGCCTACTTAAGTCAAAGAAGAAAAATAATTTCAAGAAAGGTCTACTAAAATTCCTGAAGTCTAGAAATGGTTTCAGCTTTTTGTTCACTATTCTCACCAGTGTTGGGCACAATCAGATCTCAACCATTGCCAGTGGAAATGCCTGAGGCCCTGCATTTCCAAAAATTAGATGGTAAAACTGCCCTTAACTGTTGAAAAACCAAAATAAAGTTGCACAGCTCAAGAACTCAGAGAACCTGGCAGAAATATTCTAAACAGTACTGTTGCTCAATCAATAGTGTGGCTCATGTTACTACAAGTTAATCATGTTCTTGCAGATCTTAACCAATTATTAATGAACAAAGTCAACTGGTCTGTATCAAAACTTGCAAGTGAGTCTATTCCATTTTAACGATAAGATATATTTGCAGCCTTTACGACCAATATAAAAACATTACAAAAATAAGAACTTTATTTCTAAATTAAAAGCATACAGCAATGGAATGCAATTCTGTTTTGCAACATAACTGTTATATAGATTGAAAACACATTCAGAGGAACAAGACTCATAACTTAAAAAACACATGATCTGGCCACATAGGATATTTCATGGGCACCAAGGCTCAACGAATTCCAGTGTTCAGTCATATTTATATTCTACTTCTGAACCAAAACTAGGCAGTTCATCCAGCACGCACATGCTTTAAAATGAAAAGGAAGAAAACGCAAGCCAAAAAAATTCAACAAAGATTAGAATACACCACAAATGGGTTGTTAGTTGAATTTGAAAACAAAAATAGACACAAAATACAGATGCTGTGCATGCTTTAATAAACTGTCTAGTCGCTATCACACCTGCATTAGGTGAAGTGTACTCTGGCCACCAACCTCCCATATTTTCTCCTTCAGCTGAATCAGTGCTATCCAAGGTGACATTCAATTCTTGAAAGCATTGTTTTCTATCAAAGTTGTATTCTTCCTATGCACAAAACACGAGAATGAAGTTTAATTTAAGGAAGGAAGCAAGGGTAAAATACATATTCTGTTATTAAAAGCAAGGTTTTAACTAGAAGTCCTAAAACTCAGGAAGCGACTCAGGTGCCTAAATGTAAGTATACGGGATCACTGTGGATACTAGAGTAATCTGCCCAGATTCCAGCTACCATTTCCAGAAAAGCCAGGTCTCCCACAGGTTTTGTATAGTAACTGCCAGGCCTTTGAAGACACCCTCAGGCATCTGAAAGGTCAATGGATAACTATGTTTGGATACCTTAAATTGGTCCCCTGATTTCTACAGTTAACAGGGTTCTCTGAATCTCAGGGTAAAGTATCGGAGTTAACTAAACATAAAATTCTTCTTCCAACGATACATTAATGTAACAGTGACATCCTAATTCTTCTTACAAAAGATTATCATTTTTTCGTGCAAGCTGCAGCACCAAATACCAAGAAGTACACCTGAATGAACTGACGTTACTTACTAACTATTCAGTAAAGCTTCATCAACAAAGAGGTCTGTAAAGATTGTACCTAAATCAAAATGGCCTTAACATATTAAGTATGCACATAGCTTCAAGCATGTGAATTATTTCAGAGGGAAGCTCATTATTTTTTGGTGTAAAATTAAGTACATTCATTACTCAAGGAATAGAGAGGTGTGATGCCATTGGAATTTTTCATCCTCTGGCTACATGCACGATCATTAAATTTACTCAAGTTTTCAGTTACGTAATTAATTTAAGTTCTTAAGCCCTTTATGTTTTTAAGTGTGATGCATCATATAAATAATAGTACTCTCCATATTTTTATTAACATACAGGTAAAAATAAACTTTTATCTCTTTTAACCCACCTGAAGCTTTCTGCTGGTCTGATTGCTTTTTCTTCTTGCCTGCTGCAGCCTGCCCACTCCTTGACCTGTGGTCAGTTCCTCCTCCAGCTCCTGTTGCCCTGAGACTATGGCTGGATCAGAGCAGCCAGGAAAGAACCAGTCATCCTCAATCAGTTTTGTGCCACAGGAAAGCAATCACATTTATATCAGACACTACTACATGAAAAGGCACCAGGGACAGGCTGAAGTCCCTATGAGTGACTGACAGAACAAGCAATCCATTGCATTCACCTTGTGATTTTCCTCCAACATTACTATGTAGAAGATAAGAATCAAGTCTGCATATCTCACTAAGAAGCAGCAAACTGAAGTCTAACTTTACTTCTTCATCAGTTCTAAATGAAGACTTTATACAGGAAACTGGAAAGGGTGAGGTTATGCTGATACTAAAAAAAAAGTCAACCAATTCAAATGCCAAATAACATCTCACTTCAATTTACCAGGTTAAAATATACCTAATTTGTATGATAAAGGCACCAGCTGAAACAGCTGTGGTTTTTATAATGTGAACAATCACATTCATTTTTATGGAAATGACATGTGTTCCTTTCAACTTTAATTTTAGTATGAGCTACAAAGCCAGATAATTTGAGGAAGTCACAAGCATGGGTTACACTGCAAACTGGCATCAAACCATCTTATCATAAATTAATAATACCATTCTTTTTAAGACAAATACAGAATCACTTGTAAATAAACACACTCAATAAATTCAGAATATGAAAGCTTAGGTATGCATCCTGTTCATTGTTAGAAATGATATTTCACTTAAAGTACATTCCCATCTGTTTTGTGATATGACAAAACATGTTTGGGGTAACAGATTAGGAAATAGATGTTTCATGCAAAGCAGACAAAACAGAACAGCCAGTGAAAAGAAATGGAAGTAAAGGTGGCTCCATACTTTAATTGAAAGTTAGATTTATTAGGTAATTACAAATTTAGCTTTCAATTTAACCACATCAATCCACAGTTGTCCCCACAGCATGCAAAATTTAGAGAACTTATGTCGATGCATCTGTGAGGTAAACACCAGAAACTATTAGGAGATGCAGCCCTACCGAAATAATCAGCTTTCATCTGAGTTGTCCAAGGATTACTTATACCACAAATTTCATTAACACACAACTCTAACACCTATTAGATTTAAGTTCTCTCTGTAATATTTCAAAATTACAGACTTAACATGTTGTCAGAAAATATTAGAGGAAAAAAGCGCCCCCCCTCCCCCAGTAATGACCTTTTTAAAGTAGGACTGCTAAATTGGATTTTACTTCTGGTTTTAATTACACTTTGGCTTCTGGCATTGTCACTTTATCAGCATTCGTTTCACACACCTTTGTTTATTATCAAGTATAGATTCTACAATTTCTTTTTTTTATCATTATACATACTTTTTCAAAGCCATAAAAATAAATGCCAGATTTCGATCACATGCCTTAAACCTCTGTTTACAAGAACTGTCATTGAAGTCAGTGAAGTGACTCAAGGAGCAAGCATTACTCCAGTTAAGAACTTAAACCCTTCTTTGGAGGGGGGAAGGGAAAAAAAAATTCAATTTCTTGGAAGTTGAAATTGAGGTAATGATGTAATATGACTGTTTTTAAGTATAATTAGAATGAATAACACACTGTCCTTTAGGAACCCAAAATATTTAGGCTCCTAAGTGTTTGATAATGAAAAAAAGAATGAAATTACCACTGTCACATGAAAAATGAAAGAAATCTGAGCTTTAGAATGATTTAGAACACTTAGGCAAGTGTTAAAACTCTTTCTGTTAAATTCAACACTGCTTTAACAACAATTAGTAAGTAAACACATTTTCTAATGTTTTACAGCAGCTTAGGGAGCTTTTCATTTGCAATTAGCTCTAACGTAAAACCTGAAACACTTCCCAGAACACCATTCTTCAGATACACACTGCATTTAAATTAACTAATGATGTGTCTGTATTTCCTTGTGTCACCATTCACACTAAATATCACAATCTTTAGTGGTCTGCAGAGGCAACAAGCCCCAGTCTGTAAAAGTAATCAATCCTGTCACCCTCTACGCCTTTGCAGCTCCCCACACATTCAATCCAACAGAGACAACCAACATATACAGCAAATTGCCACAGACTATGATGGAATGAGTAGTGGATTTATATATATAGCTCAAAATATTGGTAGTTAATATTAATGCAGGCAAAGTTCTGCAATTTATGGGATGGAATATAATCTAAAAAAAAAAAACCTAGTACTGAATTTCAAATACTACTAAGAATATTTAAGTGAATTTGATTCTTACTTAGTTACAACCACTTGTAGCAAGCCAAGAAATTTTTCTCTAGATAAGGTTACAACATAAATATGGAGTCAGCTGTTACTACAAAGAAAAATGAAGAAAGATGATTTGGTTAATACAAATGAAGAAACAAGTATTGCAAGGCAGAAAAAAAAACAAGTTAAAACCAGCATTTGTTACATGTATTGCTAAAAACCACATACCATCAATGGCAAATCTTATAAGGTACTGTTGGCAATTTCCTCAAGAGAAGCAACAACAGAAAAAATTAGCAACAGTACATTACAAGTTGCCATCGCTGCAGGAACCTGCATGCACAAAACTGATGGGAAACTATGTTCTCGCTGGCTGACCAAATCGCAGTGTAGGGTAGGAGTGGAGGGGGAAGGGACGCTGAGCGCTCATCAGGTGTAACGGCAGGAAAAAAGAAACAGAAAGGTCATGCTTATCCCAAAGGGAAAAAATGCAAAATTAAACACGGACTGACGCAGATGAAATTTTACAACTGTTATTAATATTGCATGTGGATCTGTAGTTACCACAGATGAGATAACAAGTAGTTTTAATGAAGGGATCATTATTCTCTTTCAATTCCAAAGCACTACATGCGTAAATCCCTCAAAAAGAAGAGACATGATCCTTGAAACATTTCTACGCTTACATACCAAACTTCCAAATTGATAGTGTAAATGAAAAATAATTCAATCGTAGATTAAAAAGAGAAGGCTCAAATTAACTAACTAGATTAATTATGATGGCAGGTTGTGCACATTAAAATTTGCCATTAATCTCCACACAGCTAACTAACAGGATAAAAATTACAATACAGTACTAGATGGCATGGAAGAAAGCAGTAAAAACTATCTGAAATTTAACTAGACTTTTAAAAGTTATAAGAGAAGCTGCCTCACTTTGTCATTACCTGTTTTATTAATAATGTAGAAAACTATAAAAAATGAGATCACTCAAATTGTTATTTTCTGTAAGTAATTTAATGTTTTTAACTAGCTCCAAACCATTGCCAATTAATGTTATTCAGCTGACCTACACAAGTGACACTTACTAACAGATTACCAGATATTCTAAGAAAGGTTTCTCATTAATTATATTTAAAGAGAAACTCCATCTCAGGTACATTTTACTAAGGCACCACCTTCATTCATCAAATTCAAGCCACTGCTATAGTTCACCACACCTTCACTGGTTGTTCTAGGCAGGCAGCTTTAGCATTTCCATGGTGAACTTTTTATCATTGATCATTCATATGCAGACAATAAGCTTTCGAAGTGAGTTCAAGCAGTCTACAGAGCCACAACTCAGATGGCAAACAGAACAAGCACATCTACTCATAAAAATGATACAAAAGATGAATGTATGAAAAACAGATTCAAGGAAACTGGAAAAAAGTAGAAATTGCAAATTTAAGCAATTTCACTAATTACACAAACCTTATGACTACAGAAATGAGTCATGGTGGTGTGCTACCAATTCAGTCTGAAGTACAACAGACACACACAAATATGCATATAAAAAAATATTATAATTGTATAGTAAATAAAACAATTCACCTTCTCTTTCCTCCTCGATCTGAGCCATTCTCAAGGCCATAGCAGATTTCTCTTCTCTGATTTGATCACGGGACTCCTCTGACTCTGGTACGTTTTCTTGCCATTCCAAGAGCTGACTCTGCAATTCATCCACACTACCTGATTCACTGGCCTAACAAGAGAAATTGCACATGAAAATATATTTACCAAATCTCACTACAAATGTAAATAACATTTTAAGTTGGCAAACCATTCACAGAGAAAACAAGCCATTATAATTCACCACTTTGCATAAATACAAACCTAAGGAAGTGATGATAATGGCTATTGCAGATTATGTAAAAAGCAAGCTTCCCCACTTCGTAAAATATAAAAAAAGTTACTGTCAGTTGCACTTTTTTTCTGCTATATTTTTAAATAAAAATGTTTTTTTTAATCAAAATATTGTTGCACATTTTCATCTTAGCAATGTTTCAAAGTAAATCAATATTCAACTGTCTTTATGTGGGATAACACATCTCTATTAACTTTTTTCTGTGAACAGAATAAAAATGTTTCTGCTTTTCCTTCAAAATAAAAATCATTTTAAGATTTTACCAGGAAAAAACAACTTATCCAGGAAATTTGGAAAAAATTATTCTTTTTTAGCAAAATATAATTAACAGTTTCAAACTGGCTCTGCTGCTAGGGCTGTACAAAGTTACCATGATTAATGTATACTATTCATCCATCTAAAGCCCTTTAGCAATATTTTCTAAGTCTTCTCATTTTCTTATCCAGACCTGCACACTTTTCAAGGTTACAGCTATTATTTCCTTCTGAAAGCTGTTTTTATTGTATACAAAATAACAGCCATACTTTGATGACTCATGTTAAATCTAACTAAATAAACAGTAAATTGCTTGGAAAAATATAATTTCAGGTACGTGGCGAAGTAATTCGAAATCAAATCTTTTTAAGTAACTCAAAACCTGTCAGCTTGTTATCCAACTGAATAGCTACTGACACTGACAACTCCATGTAACAGCAAATTAATTTTCAGCTCCAAAATCCAGCTAACACACTTTTCAAAGTCTAATTAGCACTGTTTGAGTTAATCAGTAACTCCTACAAAACAATTTTAAAGTCAACCTGTGAAGCTGCCCTCTTTGTAACTTGGTCAAGATCAGCTTGCAACTTCCTTTGCTGCTCTTCATAGACTTCCAGCTTAGTCAGCAATTCTTCTACAAAAACATAATAAATTTGGTTCATTAGGACACAAAACTAATAGGAAGATCAATAAAAATTTAAAAGAAAGATTAAAAATGAAAATTCAGATGATAATTCATTTCAGTTAGAAGACCTCTGCTGGGCTGTGTTATCCATCTGCCAATGAAACTGACTTCTGGACTATTAAATATCGATGAGCGCTTTAAAGTTAACCTGTTAACAATTTGAACAGGTGAACTGAAAATTCTACCTTTTGTCCATTTACAGAAAGGATGTCAGAGAAAATAACACACGGTGAAATAGAAAAATCTCTCACACAGCTCTGCTTTAAACTTTCTGAGATTTTAAGCAAAAATTCTCTCTCAAACCCTTACAAAAGAAAAGATAATTCTGAATTTACATGCAACTCACTGCTCTCAAAAGTTTATTGTACATACTCTGACAAATTTTCCAAGTATGTTTGGTCTCACTTTTCCTCCTAAGAAGATGCCTCTTCCACTTTCTGGAAAAAAAGTTTACGCCTGTTCTGCGTAAGCCTAAATACAACAAGAATTATGCACAGGTAGATTTAGGGAAGGAAAAGCTGAGCTGTAACTCTGACTTAAATACTGTATGCTATTGTTCAAAGTTGCACGAAGTTACCTCAGAATCTGTTTTAAAAAAAAGATACACCCTGAAAATGAAAGAGGAAGTTCATTCATCTGTCTCTTTACTTTAATCATCTGCAAAAGAAAAAGATTTTTTTTTACCGTTTTGAGTTCTGATTTCATATAATGATTGCAGTTTTGACTGTAGTTCTTCATTTTCAATTTCTAATTCTGAGACACGACTGTTTAAGGCAGACACATCGATATTCTTTAATGAGAAGTAAAAGAAAAAAAAAAGTAGTTATGAGTTTTTCAAATGCACCAAAACACCAAAAACTCAGCAAAGTCAATGCAACTTTTTTTCCCCTGTTTTTTTAGTAATATTTAGAATAGCTGTTTTTCTAGTATTTGAAAGTGCAATAAACTAGCTAATCTTTAAGAAATTTACTGTCGAATGCTGGTAACACCAGCCTGTACTATTTTTTGTTGAAACTTCATCCTGGATCAACATTTTACGATCATTCAATTTTTATACATAAATTCATATATGAAGATACTTTGAGTAAATTTTTTTAATATTGTATTTACCCTGTATTTTATATTTTTCAGTCAATCTCCAAGCAGAGTAGTTTAAAACAGGCATGGAATATTAAGCATAATGTTACACATACATTTTTCAGTTCATCCTCCAGTTGTTTGATTCTTGATTTAGACCAAGCCTTCATTTTCAAAAACTTTGCTTCAGATTTGCTGGCCTCTTCTGTTTTCAATTTCACTTGTTCTAAGAGACAGAATGCAAAAAAACTATTTAAAACTCTGAAAATATTATTAATACAAGACCTATGTTTAGTTCCTTTAGCAATTGGAAGTTATAAACTTATAGAAGACAACTGCATTTACAGAAAAACAACAAGAACAATAAGAAATGTAGTGAGAAATTCATAGTTCATGTGATTATCTTCGCATTCCTATAACCCTCATTATTATAGTATTTGATCATAGATACTTTTTAATTAGTGTGGTAATAACTCTTCCACCATATTTAATGTAGTTCTACTTGCAAGAGGTATGAAATTGGCATCCAATACATAACAGTCTGGGGTAAAGAAAACCTTCATATGTAACAACGGTTTAAATAGGATACCTTCTAAATCCTCCATCTTCTCTTTGGTTAGAGACTCCAGATCTCTTTCTTTTGAGTTAGTTTGTCCACCACCACTTAATTCTGCCACTTGTTTCTTAAGCTGAAACAGGGCCTGATCTTTCTCTTGCAGCTCAGTTTCATGTTTCTCTTGAATTTCATGCAGTTCAGCATTATATTTCTCCTTAACTTTTGTTATTTCAAGCTCATGTTTCTCCATCATGTCTCTTAACTGAGCTCTCATTACATGTTTCTCAGCATCCAGTTTAGACTGGAGGTTTTCTTTTTCAGACAGAAGACGTTTCATGTTTTCATTAATCTCCTGTAAAAAAAAAAACCTTTATATTTTAACGCAAAATATTTTTAGTACCATCAGCAAATATTATATCTGTATTCCTACATACATTATAATCAGAAAACAGGGTTACTGTTGGTAATCTGGCTGTACTACAAAAGCTACTCAGCTCTCTGCCGTTCCAAGACAGAAGTGGGGACTTCAGCAGAATGGCATGACTATTTGAGTGAGCGCAAACTACATGCAACCTCTCCCATAGGTGAAAACTGAATAAAAAAGAATGTTTGGTTCTATGGAATATAAAAAAACCCCACAAACACCAAAACAAAACAGAAGCACATCTCTTTAACAGTGATCCCAAAGATCATGAGTGCTCACTACAATGCCACCCAGGTGTTATCACCTACATCCATTAAAATTAAAAGTTTGCAAACTGATCTAGTTTTTATTTACAGTATTTTGTTGCTAACTGGTTTTCTGTTAGTGCTTATTCTACTTTTAGTGCCTTTACGTTAGGTATTTTAATACATAAAGATGTAGAAAAGATTACAGATCACTATAGCGGAGCAGTCCACTCACATTAGACCTGCTGTGCAAAAAACTACTTTCATGATACATAAACCTAAGAATATAAACTGTCCAAGTAAAGAAGCTGTGCAGGACAGCAGAGGGAACATTTCCAAACTATGGTTAAAACTGCTTATGTAAATAAAGCAAGGCTTCCTGCTATTTTAAACTGTAATGAAACTTCAGCTTTAAGTGCTTTAAGTTCCTGTTGTCACAGTCAAACAGTCAAACCTTCCCTCTACCCTCTTCTGTCCCCTCAATCCACCAGCACTAGGTACCATCAGTTCTTGCAGAGCATTGCTGTAGGCAGATGCATCTAACTTAAAAGGAAAAAAACAACAAAACTCTGCATAAGGCTGAAGGCACAACAAATGGGAAGGACAAATGAAACAGGCTTAAACTACAATGGATCTTAACTACTTGAGCAGGACATCTAGCTGGCTACACAGTTGAAACTATTTCTAGTAAGATTTTGATTCTGGCGGCCCTCTTGGTAAGCTGAAAATTTGTTGGAAATAGTATAGCTAAAATGCTGGACCTGGCACCCCAACCAGGCTATAATGTGTCCATTTCAGCAAAGAGTCCCAAAAGTCTATCTGAGAGACTGTACCGTCCTTTTCCTACACTGTTGAACTAAAGCAGCAGCACTCACAGGCTATAATCACAGTTCACGCTAGGTGCTTAAACACAAAGAACCTTGACTAGGTATTGCTTTTGCAACCAGTTGAAATACAGCAAAAGGAAAGGCACACAATTAGCAAAATGCTCCTTGATGGGGAAAAAAAAAAAGCTCCTCAGTTTTGGGGCTCACTGCAGTCTCTAACTAGAGAAACTGAAATCTTTTGACAGCAAAAAGTGTTCCCTACGTAACAAGTTCCCAAAATGAATCAAGACAAACTATGTGTGAGAGTTGACAGTTTTGTATTTTATGGACTTTACTTCTCTTTTAAGTTATTTCCTAACTGGAATTAGTATTTGTTTGTACAACTACGGTTGCATTAACACACGTCAAAGCTTCCCAGAGAACTGCTCAAGTATTTTATGCAAAACTATCTTTTGTGCACAACCAAATAGCCTTCTGAACTTGTAATTGATCTGATGAGTTTAGCTGTGCACATATGCTATTTCTTACTTTCAATTGCTGGTCCTTGACATCCAGTTCTTTTTGCAAGACATCTATCACCTGTGTCCTTCCCAGCATGACTTCTTCCTTTTCATGGAGCTTCTGTTTCAAGGCCTTTAGTAGCTACCAAAAAAAAAAAAAAAACAAACAAAAGCAAAAAACATCAAGCAATCAATAAAGGAATTAACACTTTCAGAAGAGAAAGAAAAAGACTTACCTTTATTTTCCCAGTCAGACATCTGAACTGCACTGCAGATGTTAGTAATTACGCGATCCCAAATTCCCATGTCTAACTAAGTCAAAGCAAACTACTGAGTTTCCAAAGCAACATACCTGTTCTAGGTCAGCACTTGCATCAGATTTAGCAGCTAATATGAAGAGCTCCTGCTCATGCTTTTCTCTTTGTGCTTCCAGTTCCTTTTCCTTTTCCTGGATAATATTTTGAAGCACACACACCTAAAAACATATAGAAAGTAAATATGAAATCAGTCCACAAAGGTATAGCAAAAGTATACTGAATTGTCTAACTAAAGGTACAGCAAGATAATGTATTCTATTTTAAGTCTGAATTTTGCTTCCAGTAAATATACTAATCAGTCAGTGATTACTAACATCGGTGGTGCATGTGGATAAACCCCCAACTTACAGAAAATCTGTCTCAATTCCACAATAACAAACTCTAAATGAGAAGCATAGTACTGTTCATTTTTGTTTACTAACACAGATCTTCACCTTTCTCTTTTGGATGCCATTGTTCTGAAACTTCTAATTTCTAAAAGATTACACTGATCGTGTTCATTCCTATAAAGTTTCTACCAATTAAGCCCACATTGAACCTTTGAAAACTAGCGCTCTCCTCCTCAAAGACTTGTATTCTACTTCCAACATTTATTAGCTACCTTACAATTTTTATAAGAACTGGCTATAACTTTTGGAATCTCGCTAATGATATTTTGAATGAATTCACATAAAGTCCTACCCAGATTTATATCCGAGTGACAACACTGTGCTTACCGAAATGGCTTTTACAGTCCCAATTGTTTGTCTCTTTCTTTCTTTCCTGTATCAAAACTAATTCCCTGTATGCTGCTGAACAGATGTGGTCATGTTGAGGATCAAAAGTAACATTTGTGTTACAGATAAAATAAACTCAGACACCAAATGACGTGGGGAATACTGAGATGAATAGTTTCACATGTGGCAGAACTCAAATGCTGAGGGATCAGGCACATCCCATTAAAATCTCCGATTTAGCTTCCAAGGGAGTTTGAAGAGCCTGGTAACATCAAGGAATGCATAACATGCTCCCTAGTTCCACCTGGGGTTTGGTTTTTTTTAAGTACTATTTAACAAGTTGTTGTTGTTTGTCTTGGCCTCTTAATCAGCAGCAAGCTTTTCTAGAAAAGTTTCCCGTTAAGAATACAAAACTTCTGCTATTTTTCAGTCAAGAGGAAAACACAATTTTTTTTTCATGCTCTCATACTAAAGTGTGCCAGATAGATCACTTTCACTTGTGCTGTGAGCTGTCAAATAACCATTTGTGCCAAGAACAGTTGCAATAATCCAAAAACAGTACCAGCCATTGCATGTGTGCATTTTTGCACCTTGAGATGTAGTGCTACAAGAAAGAGATGTTTGGAGGTTCTTCAACTGAAATTCTGCACAAGTCATTTCACTCTGTTACGCACTAGTTCCTCCGTGCCTTGCACAAAACTTTCCACTTCAATTATCACCAGCACAAACCATCTACTGCTTCATTATTCTCATTTCATCTGAACACCATACAAATCTTTACTCAACAATCATCCAAAATTAAAAATAGCATTTCTTAACTATTGAGATAGAAACACTATGGCCAAGATACCACTTCTTCCACCAAAGAATGTAAATACTTTTACAGTGTATCTACTTACGTTTTCCACATATGTAGCTTCTTTTCCTTGGAAAAGCTCTCTTTCTTTGCTCTGAATATTTTTAAGACTCTCAATCTGTTCCTGGAACAAGCTGCATTTTTCTTCACTGTCTCCAACCTTCTTGGTAAGGTTCTGAACTAGAATCTGCATGCTTTGTAGTGACGACTCTTTAACAGCCAGCTGATTCTTTAGAATGCAAACCAAAAGACAATTAGAAGAATGGACCCAGAAAAAAGATATAGCAATCATCATGAAGCCTCCTCCTAGCCCTTCCCTCAGTTAAAGTAACATCAAACTCAAAATTCAGGTTTGGTTTTAATTGGAATGAAATTTGCCAGCAGATTCTGAAGTTGATACTAATATGTATAAATATTACTGACAAAAGTAGTAAATAAACACAGATCTACTAACACAAATGAAAATAATCAGGAAAGAATTTTTATTCACATGAATAACTGCAGAGGATTTGTGCTTCAGGCAAGGATCCACCATATAACGCACCAGAATTCGTTGATTCCTTGAAACCTCTATGGAGATTTTATATTTGAGCTGCTAATATACCTTCAATTCTTCATTGGGCAAGGGTATTTCATTGGCAACACCACTTGATCCACACGCTACTTGTAAATCGATGATATAAGCATCTCTTTCAGCTAACTTCTTTTCTTTCTCTGCCAGCATGGCATCCATTTCAGCCCCACGACAGCGCTGGGCCTCCAGTTCAACACTCTGAAAATGAGAAGACAGCATTGCTTGTAACCTATACTTCCACCATCGACAGCACAGAACAACAGTTCGCACTATTTCCTTATTGTCTGTATTAGGGTACTGAAAAAGTTACAGTGAAATTTATAACCTGCTTCAATTTTAAGTGCAATCTTTAATTACTGATCCTTTCTCTCTGGAATTCTGCGGCATTCACGTTCCCGCCACTTTCCACAGTGAACAGTCATATCCACAAAACACATCACTGCATAGAGCAACTAATATGAAATCAGCCCTTGCCTACAGTTCTTCCTGTTATGACTTATTTTTGCAACTGGAAAAATTGAAACAAAACATATGTTCAAATATACGTTCAAAATATAACATTTAAATATAACATTAACCCGCAAAGTTCATATTTGTGTATCCTATTCTATTCATTTTCAAATGACTAAAAAAAGCACGCTTGAGGATTCACTGCTCACTGAAAACACAATGACAGAATTCTCAGTGCGTTTGCTCGGGCAGGTTGTAGCGTATAAACTTCTCTGTCTACTCAACAGAAAACTCTCAGAATATTGGTTTCATTGTGCAACATATAATTAAATACGTAAATATATTTAAACAAATATATTTAAACAATAGCCTATACCACAAATGTGAAAAGCCACACACTTGGCATCATACAAAACATCACCTTTTTTTGTAACTCTTCATTTTTTTGTGTGATCTGGGATTCTAGTTCTTCAATTCTCCTTCTCAGTACTAATATTTTCCCACGATTTGCTGCAGCATTTTCCTGGTCGCCATCTTTTGATGCCTGCAAAAACAGGGAGTTCTGCATTCCATAAATAGGTAACACCTGACTTCTGTACCTCTACCTATTCAGATAATACTGGTGAGAAAAAGTGGACTCTACTCATGGTTTGTGTTTCAGTTCTCTTATGTATTACATATTCCACGTAGAAGCTAGACAAATCAGGCACAGAATTTGTATCACACTTGTAAAAATATTTTTAGATTTAAACCATTAATGATAATTATTGACGCAAAGCAGACTGGAACGTGCAATAAGGGCATTCATTTCCACTGGCAATTGTAACCCATATAATCTGGCAAGTGTAGGCCATATAACTCAGAGGGGAAAAAAGGACTATTGGAGGGAAAAAAACTGTTCCTAAGTACAATGTTTCCAGTCAGAATTTCAGTAGGTATAACTACAGGGTAACAGAAATAATTTGCCATTACAAAAGAAATCAAGTACTATTGCTAAGAACATATTTTATTAGCCAAAAAAAATAGATCAGAAGCATAAATAATTAGCTACTGCATGTCTTTGAGGACACCTAGGACACTTCAACAAACTGATATGTTTGTTCCCTTTCAGCACACCTTTAAAAAACAAATTCCCTAGAAACATTAAAGCCTCACTAAAGTTATTTTAAAAGCTGTATGAAGTCAGAATATGCTATTTTGAAGAACTGTAAGTCTGCTCACACAACTGAGTTACTACAGATCTGAGAATCTTTGTTAACAGTAAAACACTGGTCCCTTAAATGAGACATTCCAACACTTGATTCACATTTTGCTACCAAGGACATTTTTGTACTTCCATGTTTATCTTGGACATTAAAGTAACAAGTTAGGTTTTGTTTTTATTTCTTCTCAAAAACTTATCTTCCTGACTCACGTGCGTTAAAACTTTGAGCTGCTAATAAGATCAGTAAGAATTTTTTTATTAAAACAATTTGAAAGGAATGAACAATTTTTTAAATTTCTATAGAAAGAAAAAAGAAGAATAAAATAGAAATACACAGATGGACTGACAGCACCCATACAGTCTACCCTGATCCTAATTTAACTCAGCTCAAGATTTGAACTTCAGTTCCACATTTGAGTCCAGCACACAAAACTGTCCACAACCTTACAGAAATTACGTCTGCTTTAAAACGTAAGGACACTTGCCTTTTTTTGTTCTGCTTTTGCCTCTAAGCCTCCTGATACTGACAACTGTTTCTTAAGTTCTTCCACCTGTGAGGTTAAAGATGCAACCTTGGCTTTGTTTTGCAGCTTCAACTTGGAAAGTTTGGTGTCAGCAGATTCCTTCTCCTCCTACAAACATCAAAGTCATGAAGGACTAAATTAGCTACATGAATAACTGCATCCTTCAATTCTTCAGAGAGAGAGAGAGAGAGAGAGAGAGAGAAATCTCAAGTGATTATCAAAAAATCCTTCCCCTGAAGAGACATTATAACATCACATGCAACAGGTCTGCATATATGAAACATCCTTCCTTTTCATTATTTAAACTTTCTGCACAAGGTTATTATTATTATTATACAGAATCCATAGCATCATAATGTTAGAAATTTTTCTATTTTCTGATAGCTATACAAATTCAGGGCTTGATTTTTTTTAACCAAAAGAGTTAACTTTTTTTTGATGCAAAAAAGACACCTTCATAATACTATAAAAGCGTATTTCATTTTGTTTAAAGAGATGACTTAATTTACAATAAGTTTAAGAAAATTCAATATTTTAACACTTGGCTGTTCATGTCCACAGAAGACTTTTTTTTTTAAAGTGTAAAAGTAAGTCTCTTGCAGGAACAGACTGTTTAAAAAACAACAGAGTAAAGAATAACAAACTCACAAGTCTTCAGCATATTAGATATAAATTCTTTCTAGTTCCATCTTTCCTAACACCACGCAAAAACAGAGGATAATATATAGTAGCATTAATTATAGGACCATTATACAACAAAAAGACATATATAGTGGAAGGAGAAATAAAAAAATTATCTACAGAAATTCAGTTTGCGGTAAGCTGGCATCTCACTAAACGTCCAGTAATGATTTGGACAGTGTTTTTCCCCACATTTAGCCTAAAATGACACATACCTCTAGCTCCTGGAAAATCAGTTATTAAGCACATCCGCTGATGCAAGGAACACGTTGCCTGTGTAATGCCCAAACCCAGTTACAATTCTGGAACAGAAGACACACTGGCAAAAGCAGTAACGTCCAGGAATCATAACAGCTAATTGCGACCAATGTTTCCTGTGTTCCTAGAGTTGCTATAACCAACTATAAGCTTGTATCTATGAAAACAGCTCATGATAAACAGGACTGCAGGGGGTTTTCAACAGTCTTTTTGACAAGAATACACGCACGGTACCTTTAACTGAAGATCTTTATTTCGAAGCTCAGCATCCTTCTCTCTGACAAGCTCCTTTAGCTGCATTACCAGCTGTTCAGTACTTGTCAGCTGTTCAGCCAAATCTGCCGCCGACATGCTTCTCGCATCTTGTGAGCCTGCAGCCTGCTGACATTAAGTATACTTTGAACAAAATGGTGCAGACAATACCGCTTCTGCAAAAAGTCTTCAGTTGGTGTTTGTTTGGGGGCTTTTAAAACATTCAGCAGATCTTTAATATTAGAGTGCGATACTAAAACGTACATACAGTATATGTACCTATACCTGATCATTTTTAGCAAGTATGATAGACACATGAAATTATCTTCGAAACTCCTTTAGGAATATTAGTTTGAAACACAGCAAAATTATCAAAGCATCCTAGGTATCTAAAACTGAATTTCCTCATTTACTGGATTTGCATTGCAACAGCCAGTAGCCTTACCAAACCTAGTGACAATAAAATATTGATATTGAACATACTGTAAACAAAAAATACACTTGGGATAAAGCTTATGTAATTCCTACAGATGTTTTCCTAAAGCAAGATAAGCATAGCGAAGAGGAGTAGAGCAGCTGTGTCACGCACGAGAGATTAAATACCAAGTAGACAGGGAGCAAGAACCTAACCTGACTTTTACAGTCCTAAAACTGAGTCACGGTAAAACTAGTTAAGCAACTTACTTATGAAAACACAAATACATATGATTAGCATAACATCAGTTAAAGATTGTACAGGTCCGAAATTCTTAAGACAATATTATTTTAATAGTAATTCAATACTTACTACTGTTTTGGAAGAAGAATCATCTCCACTACCCCATTTCCACATAGTTTCACGATGGCTATGAAAACATAAATGAAATAATATCACAGTGAGTATCAGCGACTCGCAGATAACTGTAATTAACTCATACTTCTCTCTACATGTTTCACTGTAAAATGCTCGAAACTAACTTGTTTGGTCAATTCTGACAGCACCTCTGATCTCCACCACATTACTAGCTGTTGAGAAATAATGAAATTATGTATAAAATATGCATAACGCCTTTTCTAAAAACAGTGAGTCAGTAAAATGTCATTACTATCAAAAACAATCCAAAGAAGTCTTTAAAGAGTAAATGCCATAAAGTATTATTCAGCATAGTTGCTTCTCTCGCGTATAAACAGAAGATACAAACCACATACAGTTTGCTAACATTTAACCTGACCTTAAACACTGCCTGCCACTGCAATGGAACCAGGATTATACCAATGCATATTTCTATAAAATCATACATAAAGACTAAAAACATTAAAGAACATCAAACTCCTTTAACTGCTGTGCGACTGCTGCATATCTGAAAAACACAACGAGCATTGCTGATGCTGATCAGTATATAAAATACCTGCATCTGAAACCCCAGGAACAGCAAGTGTTCCTTGCTTCTTTTGCTCACAATCAAGTACCATAGATTTCTAAATGGCACCAAAGTACCACACATACGTATACACAGTTGCCGTTTCTGATCATGGAAAGCTGTAGCTTCCTAATAAACACAAGTATAGGCCATAAAGAGACTTTAAAAAGCAAAATCCTAAAGACTGAGTAGGTACAAGGCAGTTCAAAGGTTAAGACCTTTACCAAACAATGGTGACAAACTTGGTTGAGAAAAAAAATGGGCAAAGTCTATAAAATAGCCCATGCAGTAAATTCCAAACTGTGTCTTGGAGACATAACCTTAAGAGCAGACTAACATATCTTGCTTGGCTTCTGGATAATATTCTCAACAGCAGGATGAAGTGAAAAGAGAAGCTATACCTGTCCAGTAATTTTCACTCTCAACTAGCAACATCCAGAGGAAAATAATGTGTCCTTTCTAATCTGTATTACAGACTTTTGAAATATGCATACACAGATCAGTGCTGAACTTGGAAAGCAGTATATAATAAACATTAGCACATAGCTTATCTTAAGAAATATGCAGAACGATAGCAGAGGTTGCTTTTAAAGCTCTTTATCATTTCAAAGCTAAAATCAGGAATCACAGACTGCAATTTATGGCCTACATTACCTACAAGGCCAAACCGGATTCTAACATTAAAATCAATAAATGAGTGATGGGCTGGGGACAGGAATTACAGAACTTGTAAGTAAAAACCTCCTCTCATAACTACTCCAGAGCCGTAACATCAAATCTGTTCTCAGGGAAAAAACTCATTTCTAGACACTTAAAAGGGTTACCCAGGTATAAAGAGGACAAAATTACTCACTAGATGTAACATGGTGGTGCATTTGTATTTAATTTCTGAATATTTTAGCTCATTTCCAGCTCTGATGCAATCGCTTTTGCTCAGTTCACGTGCCAGCATTCCTACTTCAATACCTTAATCGCTACTTTCTGATCTATTTTTATTTACATCAGGGACACTAAGTATTGACAAGTTTTCCAAATCAAGCTGGCAAACAAAACTGAACAGGCTTTCCTTACCCAGCATGAAGTCAACCACTAATGTTTTTTGCTTTTCTTCAGGGGTAGAGTCAGCAAGTTATAGCACTGAGGCTGGTGAAGCTGCAATCTGAATGCTGGATCACTCAGCTCGATCCCCTCTCCTTGCGGTACATCTAAAACCAATTCAATTAAGTTTTCTATCACCATTTTCCTTCCTTTGGCAGCCTATGTCCTGGGCATAGCACTATCAAGCACCAAGCATCAGAGAAGCAGGGAGTCCAAATTATCTGTGGCTACCCTCTCTGAAGTTTTCAGTGACAGATAATTTGTCTTCCCCCTGTAAGTTCAAACAGCTCACCCTCACTTTCAAGGTTTTATATTGCTTCATCACTGCCAGTACCTCATCCTGCTCTTCACCTTGCATATTCTACTGTGCTAATAACCATTCTTTGCCGTCCACTACGCACTCATTTCCATTAATCTCTTCTTCACTGAAGAAGAACAGGGAGGACAGTCGAATCTTTCAGAAATTCCACAAAATACAACAGAGGCCCACTGAATTTTACGAAACAAGTTTCTTCTGATGCTCAAAATACAACTGAGGTTTTGGCTCTTATCGCAAGGGGACGTTACCAAAAAGAAAGGTCCCATTGGCAGCTTTGCCTTCACACTCACCCGTTCTGTTGTCCCAGCACTAGCTGCAGCCAAATCCAGCTAAAAAAACTAATCATGTATTATTCATTCGGGTAGTTTCCAGCCTACTTACTCCCCCGAGTCAGATACCGCAGGGCCCAGCACAAGGGGAACTCAGGAGCACACAACAGCAGACAGGACAGATTGCAGCAGCAGCTCATACTGTCGCGGTCACAGAAAACCCACAGCTTGACGGTGACCGAACTACGTGGTAAAATACTGAACTGTATTCTTACAAATACCTACGGGGATGGCTAATCAGGCAGAGAAACAGTCGACTGACTCCCACAGAACACCGTGTGTTTGTCTAACTTTCCGCACATCTATTCCAAAACCATTCTGATGTAAAAAATGGCTTCAAAGAGCACCCATGTGAGTTCTCACTGTGGAGCTAGTAAGGTAGGACCTTTCCCTCTTCTCTTGCAGAAATATAGACTATGGAAGAAAACACGGAGGCAGAACTCTGTTCCTCTTACTGCCAAGGAAGGTAATGGAAGACCCCTTTCTCCCCTCTTCCACAAGACTACAGCAGAAAACCAGACAGTAGCAGAAGTGTATAAAAACTCAGGTAAGTGTTTTATTATTTTAAATACTGTTCCTAGAACAATTTTGTACTTTAAACACGCCCACTGAAAGAAAAGCATTTTAATACAATTATTTTCTTCTTGTATCTGCAGATTTTTGCTTTTATCCTTGTTTGACGGCTTGTCAAGACCTTGGTTCTTCTGCTGAATACGCTAAACTTGTTTTCAAATGGTCTGTCCCATCTATGACTTAAAAGCTCTTGGGACAAAACCTGCACAAGCATACGACATACAGCAAAGAAGTACAAACACGGAAGCTGTGTTAATCAAACCACAAGCACTCTGGAAAGTTAATATAATAACACATTTATATAGCAATTACTCATGTCTATTATAAACGCTATTTCGTAATAATACTGACCGCATGTTCCTCTTAAAACCAATATACATGGGAAGTACTATTTTGTAACAGTGCACCACTGGAGAAACAAAAGAGCAGCACAGAGCCCTCGGTGAAGCGCAGGGGCATGTGCAGTGCCGAAAATGAGCTGTTTTCATCACGGCAGCCAGGTGTAGTGACTCCGGC
>NW_009609958.1:0-7348 GCF_000690535.1 Cariama cristata
CCGCGGGGAAGGGACCCACGCTGGAGCCACTCATGAAGGGCTGTCTCCTGTGGGAGGGACCCCAGGCTGGAGCAGGGGCAGAGAGTGAGGAGTCCTCCCCTGAGGAGGAAGGAGCGGCAGAGACAGCGGGTGATGGACTGACCCCAACCCCCATTCCCTGTCCCCAACCTCCATTCCCTGTCCCCCTGTGATGCTAGGAGGGAGGAGGCAGGGAATTTGGGCCTAAAGTTAAGCCCAGGAAGAAGGGAGGGCTGGGGGGAAGGTGTTTTAAGATTTGGTTTTATTTCCTCATTATCCTACTCTGATTTGGTAATAAATTAATTTTTTTCCCAAGTTGAGTCTGTTTTGCCCGTGACATTAATTGCCAAGTGATCTCCCTGTCCTTATCTTGACCCATGAGCCTTTCATTATATTCTCTCCCCTGTCCAGCTGAAGAGGGGAGTGATAGAGCAGCTTTGGTGGGCACCTGGCATCTGGCCAGGGTCACCCCACCGCACTTGCTAATGGACCTGTACCCACTGGAAGGACTCCCGTGAACACTGTGAGGCTGTGAAATAAGGACATTCAAAATGTCTTTGAACTAGGGAAATTACCGAGTTTGTTAGTGATCAGTCTTCAGTTAGATTCAGCATTGTGCTTTTATAAGTGCCTCTATGTTTTAAGGCATATATACATCTCTTGGCCTCCTAAAATTTTTAGAAAAGATAATTTTTGCCAGCATTTCATAGGCTGTATGTGAAGAAATAAATTAGGCCTAATCAGGTAAATTATCTAGTACTACAGAAAGCTTAATCTTTGTAATCCTTTTAAGTCTTTAGTGGTTTAATTTGCTGAGTGTGAGCAATGCCCTTTATTCCTTTGGACTATATTGAGCACCAAGACAATATTTTGTATCTAAATAATAAATGTACCCATTTATTCTGTGACAGTCTATAGAAATGCAGTTAGAAGGCTTAATCTTGCCAAAGGCTGAACACCCTCTGCTTTTCAGTGAAGTCTTTTAGAGCCAAAAGTCTGAAAGAACACTTGAATGTAAACTACAGAGGTATTCCCAGTTGTCCTGGCTACTGTATGAATAAAATTATTGTGGTATATGGGATTAAGTATTAATGCAGAGAACAGAATGAAGGTGAAAGTTGTTTCTTCATTGTGAATTTATTTTGTTTTATTCAGATTTTGTTTATTTGCATTTATAACAAATGCCTCAAGTACTAATATGCATTAAAATTCAAAAAGAGCTTTAAATTTTTTACCTTTTAAAATTTATTTTAATTAAAAACAAAAAGCAGAGAAATCCTTTTTTTTCCCAGAGCTTCATTTTGAAGTAATCAGAGGATTAAAAAGAAGCCATTATCTGAATGTTGTCACTGAACACAGAACTACTTTGACTATTCAATGTTATTCTTGCTGCAGTTGCAAATTTTGCAAGCTAAATGAAGATATTTTGTATGTGCGTGGCTTTACAGTGAATGCAGAGTTGTATAGCCCTAGGATTAAAAATGCATTTGTACCAAATTCGGGAAATTAAAAAAAAGTTTTTTGCACACCATACTGTTGTATACACATGACTTTTTTCTCATCTGTGTAATTTTTTTTATTATTATTATGCAGGCAAAAAAGCAATAAAGGGATTGCTGTAAGTCACAATACAGTTAGGAATGGTGTAATTGTTAATACTTACAGTTTTCTGAGTTCTGTGTGTAAAATTATCAAAACGCTTTTTTATCATTCATAGAACTTCTTGAGGTTGATTTTTAAGAGAGAAAAGAAAATCTAGAAGTGCTAATGTGTTTTTCTTGAAACCCACCTCTCCATTTGAAAGTTCAGAGCATCCTGAAAAGTTCCTTGTAACTACTAGGTATTTTATATTTTGGCTATCTATGTACACTTTTGCCATAACTTATTCTTTCAGTTTCTGTAACCACATTTAATGTTTCAGAAGTAATAAAAGAAAATCGCATCCTTAAGGCTACAGAAAATGTTTTAATTTGAAAAACTCAGAATAAACCATGCAATTTCATGTTTTAAGTTCCTCTTATGAAACAAACCCAAAAAAAGCCTGAAAATCAAAGCAGAAGTGTTAACAGTTACTGTCACCTGAACAACCTTTGCTGTACCCCTTATTTTCAAAACTGGACCTGCCTGGTTTTTAATGATCCTCATGCTGATTAGCATTTGGCTTAGCTGAAGGGAAAGATGGGCTTGGGGTTAAGGCATTAGCTCACAGTATTTGCAGTTCAATTCTCTTTCCAGTTTTTACGGTTCATGTTTCCGAGACTTTTTTCTCCTGACACCTAATGGCTAGAAAAAAATTCTTTAGCGAAACAAAGCTTGTGTAAATAATTACAAGAACTAAAACTCATCAAATATAATGAGGGCCTTGACAACACCTCTGCTTTTGGCGGCACTGTAGACCTTGCCCTCTTCTGACTCCGCTGCTCTGAGAGACCGATGGTTTCCTCGCTCTGCACCGAGGCACTTGCAGGGGTGCTGAGCTGCGGAGGAGGGGGAGTTGCCCAGTAGTGCCTTTCTCTTACACTTCACATCTGCACAAAGTTAAACTCTTGTCTACTGGGTCCAGAATACTCTGTGTGTGTTGGTATATAGCATACCTTAATAATGCACAACTTTATGTATATATATGTCTATTTATGTGTATTAGTATCTGTTTCTAACTTTCATATTTAAACATATAGAGAAAGAATAGCTTTGTATTTCAAATACTTTCTGATGAAAAAAAAAATTATTTGCCTAGCTGATCCATAAAAATTAAAGACTTGGCTTTTCCTGTGAGGAGCAGTTAGTCATTTCCTAGTGCAAAGAATAACAAAATTACTGACTTTCCCATGATCTTGGCTCATTTTTGTTCGATGCCAGGTGGTTGCTAGAGTTTGACAAATGATTGATTTGGTTTCAAAGAGTGCTTGAATTGCACAGAGCATTTTTAATATTAGAAAAGACATGGTCATTTTTTTCCACACGTTTTAAGATTCATCACCTTGCGCAAGTGTTGTAAATTAGTTTGTTTGCTATTTATTTTCTCTGGATTGCTGTAATTGGTGTCATTAGTTGAAGGGCAAGTTTTACAGATGGAGGGATGGCCTTTTCAGTATACACCCTTCATATTTATTTATTTTTTTAAACACTGCTACAGGACTGCAAGTCAGATGGGTAGACTGCTATTTCCCGTTTACTCACCCTTCCTTTGAGATGGAGATCAACTTCCAAGGAGAATGGATGGAGGTCCTGGGCTGCGGGGTCATGGAGCAACAGCTAGTTAACTCAGGTACTGAAACTCCTTTACTTCATTGACATCTCTGTTAGCAAACACTTCCAGCGCAATCAGCTTCACAGTCTGAAATGCCCCCTTCTCCCCTGGTAAGCGCAGACATCTCTGTTCGTGGCAGCAACCACAAATAGTCCTCAGGTGGAATGCAGCCCTTGCATGCTGTGATTTGAGGGTAGCAAATGAGCAACTGATCTGGAGCCTGCAAACAGAAAGCTTGCCTTTTGTGCGGTAAGGAGACAGATGTCAGCTTTAAAAGAGAAACCGAGAAATTAGGTTGTGGCTTTTTTTTTCTCTTCCAAGAGATGTCAAGTGCATTCATAGTTACAATTTAAAAGTGTCATAAGCAAATAGCATCCCCTAATATTTGGAATATTAGAGTGCTCCTGTATCTCTAAAATATAGAATGAGGAATGTGATAATATTTCATATTGCTATTTGGGCACTGGGTAAACGGTAGATGGCTTTTTGCTTTTGTTTTGTTTCTTTTCTCCTCAGGTTGGTTATTTATGAGGTAGTAAAGTGCATTAAGAGCAATGTCACTTATCTTAATTGAAATTATTACAGAGCAATGTCACCTGACGATTTTGCTTTCTAAAACTTATACATAAGTACAAAAGAAGGGGAGGAGAAATTGATGGTTTTTTCCTGATTATTTTTATAGACAGAATTTTACATGCTTGTTTTTTCATTAGCTGAGAATAGACTATTCTTTGGGGCAGACTGCACAGGGCAGACTGTATGGGCTCAGACCTCTGTCATTCAGTGTTTTCCAGTGCTATTTATTAGGTTTGAGAGCCTTTTGGAATATGATCCATTTAATTCTTTCAAGTGTGCTTTCAGATAGCCAGGCTATACTCAGTTGATTTTTTTTTGCAGTTGGTTTCCTAAGCTATTGTTGTATTTTAGTGTGCTCTAAATTCTTTCTGTTGAAGTCCAAGTACAACAACTACAAATAGCTCGATTTTGGCCCCAGTTACTCGGCACAGCTTGTTTTCCTCAAAGTTTGCATGTATTTTATTGTGATCATTTTCCTTTTTAAAAGATATCCTCTTTCAGAGTTTCTTCCCAATGAGTTAATTGTTTATGCTAACGTTCTTTATCAGGTTATTATATTCGTGGTGTGGTAAATATAAACAGCTTCTGATCAGCCTCAGAAGTGGAAGACTACTGTGTAATATCTCCATCAGATGTAGCGCACCAATGGCCAGGCTTTCTTCTTGAAAAGCTTTTATGTTGCTCAGTTCTTATGTTTAGGTTCCTTTAATGTGTGTGAGAAGAGCTAAACTGTGGTGTCAAAAAAATTACTGTATGCATTTGTATGTGTGTATGTGTATGAATGTACCTGAAACACCAATGGTTTCAACAGTGGTCAAAGTTTTCAATTTACTCTGCCTCAACTCTTTTTCACCTTTCTGAATTATGGTGTTCAAAATTATATCCCTTCTGCACCAAAACTCTCCTAACTATTCATTGTAATTCCAATCTTGCAAGAACTCATGAATTTAGTAACTCAAGACTGGCTTTGGAATGACTTTCAGACTTGTATTATTAAAACAAACAAGAAAAAAAAATCTTTCATTGTATTAGCAGGATATTTTTAGAGGGTGCAAACTCACGTGTGGAAGCGCCAATCATTTTTCACTTAATTTAGAGAGAATTGCACTTTATATAGCCACAGTTTTGTTTTTCTGCTCCCTCCAGTAGCTCTGCAAAAACACTTGGCTACGAAAGCTCAATCTAATGTATCTCAATGTGATTTTGCTGAAGCATTGGAATCTGTTTACCACAAGTGAGGAAAAAGTGTGGCTAATAATTATGTTGGCTAACGATTAGCTTATTTGGTTTAAAGTAACAATAAGGATAAGGTAGTTAATGTTTTCAGTCAGGCGAGGAGTCCAACACCAGTCTTCCCTGCTACTGCTGCTCTGAGTATTCTCTTTAATCCTCTTTTGCAAAGATTTAACACCCCAGTAGGTTCCTGGCATGCCAACTTGCATCTATTTACAGTGAAGCCAATTTTGCTATTACTAACCCATAGATTTTTGTGTGTGTGTGTGTTATGGCAGCAAGATGCTTTTGCCCAAAATTGAAAATCCGCAAGTCCAGAAAGGAGATCCTCTGTGGAGGATGAAGGTGAAAATTTTCTTTTCTAGCTCCTTCATCTTTTTTTGCTAGCAGAGCTCAGCTGCCTTCCAAATCCATCCCATGTTTGAACAGTGGTAGTTTTTTAATAGTTTATTTTTCTTACCTTTATAATATCCTTAATGACTCCAGTATCCACAATCAATGGATATTACTTACTACTCTGGTCCCATGCCCCTGAATTTCTTTGAAACACCAAAGTTTCAGTTTTAAAGTCTTCCATTTTAAACCACTGCAGATCAGCAAGGAATAGGATCTTCATCAAACTTGGGAAGGAGGCCTGTGATTCCCAATAGCTCTGTACTTGCACCTTTTGTTCCAAATACTGCCTGTTCATCTTTACAGGAGGCAGTGTTATTTTCAGTCAATGGAGATTTCCAGGCAAATGAAATTGAGGTGAACTACTCAGAAAAACACTAGGTTGCGGTTTTGTGTGGTGTTATGTTTTGTGTTGTTTTTTTTTATCCCCACCATTTGTTCACCGATAATGAAATTCCTTAACTAGAAGTAAGTATCCCATTGCCCAACATGAAAGCATCTAACCTCAGAGCTCTAACTTACACCACAGACCTACACCCTCTGATGAGGAAGTAAATGCTGGTGTCTAAACCTAGATGCTCTGTGTCTCTTCTTTGTTGGATGTCTAGATTAGGCACTGCAGACTTCCCATTCCTGTCTCAGTCTCTTCAGAGGCTCTACCAGAAAACAGCTCAGTAGGACTGAACAAAAAAGAGAAATGTTACTAATTTTTTGGCTGGCTAAATGGGTGCTGAAGAAATATTTCACTCTTAGTGTGCCAGTTCACCAGGCAAATGCAGAAAGGTCTTTTCATGGTGTACTGCACAGCTTGCTGATTAAAAGCTGGAGAAGAAACTGATGAGTTTGCAGAAATTGGTTGGTTGGTTTGTTTGTTTTAATATGGTCTATAACATTTCTAGTATCTTGCAGTTTGGGATTTTTGTTATGGGTATTTTTTACTTGATATTGACTATTAAAATATGTATTTCTGAAATGTAATGTTTGCTGGCAGGCATTGCTTTTCCTTCCATAAGACAATATTTTCCTAAGGGAAAGGAAGAGAGCTTTTATCTTCAAAATCCTCAAAGCCTTTTGTTTTGTGTGTTATTGGTTGAATACAAAAGACTAGTTTGTCAGGCAATAGGAAACAGTCACTCAAAGCAGAAGTTGGATGTGCCTGGTTGTCTGTGGTGGTTGTAATTTAAACAGGATGCTTCAGCACAGATTTTTTTTTTTCTTTTCATTTTTGTTTTGTTGAAAGTATATATTCATACATATGAAACACAACAAAAATGCAGAAGAACTGAAGAAGCCTTGTGGAGGGATGAAAAGACAAGGTCCATACCGCAAAGGGGCCAGGACATTAGACCTAAGTAGCTCTTTATGTTGACAGAAGTTTCTATTGGACTGGCAGGTCTTATAATGACGACTCCCTGCCCAAAATAAATTCACTATAGTTCCTTGGAGGTTAACCTCCTCATGCAGGAAATTTTGATGGTATTGACAGATCACATTGAGATTTTTTTTTTTATCTTGAGTGAGGAATTCTATTGTAGCTTTAATGCCCCATGAAATCAGCGCTAAATTTGTTGATATTTCCTGAAAGACAATATCCTATTGAATTTTTCTTATGCCGCCTTATGTTTTGGAAGGAGCCCTTCTTTGATTTCAACCACTTTTAAACAGAATGTGATACAGATATTTAGTACGTATAAATGGAAATGCATTGGTTATAGGGAAAAATTGTCAAATATGTTCAAATGTACTGATAGTACTCTTCATCACCTGCTTTCTTACTCTGTTCTTTTTAGCTTTTGAGGTCTGTGAAGAGTCTCTGTGGCCCCCTCTCCCTCTCTCTGTTCCCTCCCCCCCCCCCCCCCCTTCCTTTCAAAAACCAAG
>NW_009609958.1:7379-24200 GCF_000690535.1 Cariama cristata
GCTTTCCCCCCCCCCCCCCCCGCATGCTGCTTAACAAGCTAGATTTCTAGTTTCTGACAGATCTCCACTGCACACGTGCAATAACAACCCAGATATGAGAGGCAACAGAACAAAACAGCACTTTTTCTTGCAACTTTATCGTGTGCAGACTTCCATTATGCTTTATCTCACCATTGAAGTTTCACGTTCTTAAAAATGTTAAACCAGATCAGGATTTGCCCAGGGAGGGACAGCCAGCCTCATTCTTTAGTCATTCGCTGAGTAGTGGGGATGATCCAGTCTTCTGAATCTTTCAGATTTTCTGTGTTAACAGCAAGCAAGTTTTCTGTTGTCTTGGTGTGCAGATGAGCAAATAAAATGTGATAAAGGCTGTAAGTACTGTTTCCATTAAAGTCAGTCCAACTATTGAGTATTTTTTAACAGTTATTTACATTCAGGAAAGTCTTTTGCTACTAACAAAATGGAGAATATGGTGTTATTTACTATTTTTTAACAGTGATAGTGGCTATTTTTAAAAGAAAAACATATACCCTATGACAGTGTTTTTGTATAGTTGTTGAAAAAGGATGCACTACTGTGAAGATGCACTGAATTGTAAGGAATGATGTTACATGTTCCCCTAAGGCTGATGGTGCTAAAGTAGAGCAATTATTTGGTATAATGTGAACATAGAAGATCACTATTATAATCAATGTTCAATAAGAAGTATAAAATTTAATTTATTGTACTGTTCAATTCTCCATTTTTATGTGTGCTATGTTTTTTATCTTAAACTGTGTCTGAATATTTAACTTTAATGTTATGTTATAAGGAATGTTATGTATGAATTTTAATATAAAGAAAAGTTATTTTTATTCTGTTTAACACTGGGAAAACATAAAAAAATATAGTGTGTATATATATAAAATATATAGTAGCAAGTACTCTCAACTTTAGGTCCATGATGAGGATACAAGGAAATTTTATGGTTCACTAGTATCGATTAACAGAATGTAAGGTATTTATTTCTATGCTTCAAGAGTTTGTTATCCAAGATTTGCAAAGCTGGTGTTCATTGGTAGCTGCCGAATTTCCCAGGTCTGTATGGAGTTTTATGATTCAAACCATTGAATACGAGACATTGCTTACTCAGATGCTGCAATCACATAGTTGCTTAGGACCTGTGAAACTGGAAGCAGTTAGGGTGTGATCCTTTGCTGATTGAAATCAATGGCAATGTTCTCAGTGCTCAGTGTTGCAGAATATGTTAGCTGGGGACAGAAGCAAGAAAATTGGACTGAAGTTTACCACAAAACCAAGATTATAAACCCCAGTCATTTAAAAGCAAAATGAAACAACGTGCACACAGCCCAAACGCACAAACCAACCAAATAAAAAACTATAGAAGAGAATTCCATAATTTTTTGATAAGACTTCTCATGATTATTTTTGAACTGCTGAGGTATGCAAGAAAATAACCTAAGAGTGGCACACCAGATCAAACCAAAGTCCAGGACATCCCTGTATCCCTGTATCATGATGGCATCCCAAGCAGGTGCCTAAAGATGAGTAGAACAGGCATGGTTCTGCTTATCCATCCCTGATATGCTCCTGCAGCTGTCCATTTCCTGAGCTGAAAATGGCACATTTGTTTTCAGTAGTCATTGTGGAATTTTCTTTCATTCACTTGTTGAAGTGTTTTTTGAGTCCCAGTAAACCTTTACTATCTGCAGTGTCTTCTAGCAAGAAATTGCTTAACTCTCATGAGGAATCGCTTCCTTTTTGTTTTGATCAACAAGTTAGAGCTCTTCTGTCATGCGAGAAGGTACAGTGAGTAGCCATTTCTTTTTCCTTGTTTAAGCCACTCAGGATTTGTTTAGATCTTAGTTGTAAGTCTCGTCACTGACTTCTTTCCAGGCCAAAGGGTCCTGGTCAGACAGTCTCTCCCTATGTGGGAGCTGATCCATAGATTCTGATAGTCGTCATCACTCCTGCCTGCGTCTTCTCCAGGTTTCTGCTGTAGGAGGTCAGGGTATAATGTTCAAGCCATGGGCATATAGTGATTTTTGTACACAGGCATAAAGACTTTGTCTTCTCTTTTCCTTTCCTGATAATTCTTAATCATTTTGCTGTGTTGACCTTTGATGAGCCTTGAGTTGAAAAACAAAGGGAGGTTTTGGTATGATGACTGCCACAGATGAATCCTTTTGACCACTGGCTGGTGGTTTGAAATACCTTGGCACACAGCCAGCCATTTGGCTCTGGGTGGGAGCTCAGGTTGAGATCTCGTCTCCTAAGATTATGAATCATGAGGGCAGCTGTATTTAGGCTACCAGTAAGAGGAGCTGGTGAGATTTGCCTGCTGTATGTAGATTTTTCTACCTTCCACATCAGAAAGCAACATTGATATTTAGAGTCTTAAGAAACCCATTTTATTTTATTTTTTTGGTTTTGCTTGTCTGTTTGAGTGTACTAGGGGATGGTTGTAAGGGTTTGGAAGAGGAAACATGAGCTTTCCAGCATGAGTAGTAGGAGATTGTCATGGCGTTAGCAACAAAATGAGCAGGCACTGAGCTTTCTGTAAGGCTATGGAGGGAACTTTTTGTTAACAGCTTACATACAATTACAGTTTTAAAAGTTGCTGGGCAGTTTTGGTCTTCCAATTGTGTGCAATATCCTGAATTTATAGCATAGGTAATTTTCCTAGTACTGTATTTCTTGTTAATTTTGTGTGTACTTCTAATGAAGAAAAAATTGCTAACCTTGTCTAAACAGCTTCATGAATACTGTTGAACATGGCAAAAGGAGTTTGTCATAACTTCTGCAAATCATTGCTTTTGTTTTAAAAGGTGGAAGCTTATTTGTCATGAGTGTACTCCTTGGTGAAACCTGATTCTTGAAGTGCAAGTCTTGCCCATTTGGAAACCCTTTTACAGATCAGTTGCAGGACTTACTTTCAAAATTTAAATAGTACTTGGCCCAGGGCTGCCACCTTCAGCCAGATACAAGTCTTAGCATGCATTGTTTGGCTTCAGTGCTGCAGTAAATAAATCTTTCTTTACTCATTTGTTGAAGATCATCAAAATTGCCATCTGAGGGGAAGTAACAATTTTAAGTTCTTAACCTGTCCACTCATTTTTGTTTTATTTTTGGCAAAAGGATTATCAGATTGCACAATTCTCCATATGCAGCAGATTAGTAGTTAACACAAGAATTACGTCAATGTTGCCTTGTAGACACAGGACTTTTTTTGTTTGTTTTTTTTTTTTTAATTTTATGAATATGTTCTCAAATCAAATATTAGTTATGGGTGAGCTAGGTTCATATATCAAGTAGCAGGGGATGTTTTGGAGAAGGGGAAATTTAATATCTTTCATCTAGCAGTGTTTTTCCTGCTCAGCTCTTGCCTGGTAAATTGCATTAAAATGTTGGAGCAGATGGTGCATGAGGCTTAAATAGTATGCCGACCCATGTTCCGTCTATGCTAACAGCTCTCTGTGGGGACCTTGAAATAGTTAATGCTGTATGTGTCTATATGGATATAGTGTGTAAGGGTAAATATAATGCATTTAAAATACATTCCTGCAACTCTTCAAGGTGAAATTAAAGTTACAGAGGTATTGGTGTCTTGGGCACCTGGGGCCTCCCAAGAACACGAGGTAAAACTGTTGGATGGGCTGGTTCTTCCCACACAGTACATGCAAAGCAATTCAAGTCTGCTTCGTAAGCTTCACAGCTCCTCATTGCAAACCTCTCAGGGGTTAAAATCTGTTCTTTTTATGTCACTATCTGTCTCCTATGTGACCGCATCACTGCAATACTTTGATGTCTCCTACCCTTTCCAGTGCTTATTCTCCTGAGACTGTTCTCAGATAGCAAAGTGTCATCATTCCTCTTTTACGGGCTGACACACATGCACACGCACGCTGCAGGCAGACTTTAGCTGCCTTAGTCAAAGTTACCTTTCTTACAGTCTTTATATACTCCATACAGAAAGAGTGTTTCTTCCAGTGTGTTTTGAATGTATGGAGCTTGTTTTCTGGATCAGTCTGCTGGGCAGCCTCTTTCTGTGGCTGGGTGCAGGAGGAGTCTGGCCTCCTAATTTAAGCAGGTACCTGAAGGTTAAGTGAATATCCCACAAAGAGACAATGTCTCAGAATAAATGAAATTAATGGGAAATTAGGAAGCATCTGAGTTTGGGTGACTTCCCAAGGGTCTCAGAAGTTGCCTGTGGCAGAAACTGGAGTTAAATCTGAGCTTTATATCTCAGCTCCTGGGTCACCTTTGTCTCAATTCATCCTAGTGATTTATGTGTGTATATGTATAAAAATAAACACAGAGTGAGACACATAAGACAAATTGGTGACCAAATAAATGCAGAGTGAGACAAATTTGACCTATTTTGATTTTTGTGTGTGGTTTTCTCCACACAAACACACCCCCCCCCCACACACACACAGAGTGTAAACAGAAAAACTGTCACAGCTGGCTAATTTGAGAGACACTTGTTGAGCTGCCGGCCACTGAAATTTCACTTTGGCTAGTCAAACATGGAGCTGTTGTGGAGTTGTGGGCTTTTAGAGAAAGATGTGATTGAATTTTTATCTGTATCCTGCAGCATTTCGTACAGATACCCACAAATGTGTGTACATGGTACATCCAGAGAAGTGCGTACCTCAGATAATGCTGACCAGTTTAAAAGGGAATAAGTAGTAGGGCAGAGGACCTCATTTTCCCTAAAAATCAGTGGTGATCCAGCCTGTCTGTACAAGGAGAGGAACTGTGATTGTAGTCACCTGAGTGGCTACCAGCAAAACAGTTAAGCATGTGCTTGATTAGTTCATATAAAGGCCAGACATGTAAGTTGAGGGGTGTGGGGGGGCAATTACCTGTCCTTAGTTGACTACTACATCTCTTGGCTGTAAAGGAACTGCCCATAGCCAGTGACACCAGAAATATCAGTTGCTTTCTCAGCATCTTCAGACTAACAATTAGTGTCAGCCTCCTTTTTGATTGCAAACCTAAGTGACAATTTGCTAGGCATCCCTGTCCAGCAAAGTCAATAGATGCAGCGCTGCTACATATTCACAAGTGAGCTGGGCCATAGCTTGTACTTTAAGTTTTGTAAGAATTAGGTCTGGACTCTCAGGACTTTGGAGGTTCAAGTTTCTAAAAAGCACGTATTTTTAAATTGGGATGACTCATATAGAAAATCTATTTCTTCTTTCTCCTTTCATCCCACTTGAAGAAGGAATTGGAGAGAGTTTATTTCCTGTGTTTGGATGAAGATTGCCTTTTGGGTTTGATTTTGTTTTGGTTTCTTTTGAATTGGCTGGAAGGAAGTCTTGGTTTTGCCTTGATAAGTAAGCCAAAAGACAGAAATGAGTTGCACAGAGGTGATGCTCCAGTCAATCAAAGGGCACGTTGTTTTGTTTGTTGTTTGTTTCTCTTGTTCTGTTACCCATGGCTACACTACCAGGTCCGATGTGTGTGTTGTGTTATAAAGTTACACCTTTTCTCCGCCCTTCTATTTTCCTTGTCAAGATAATTTGCCTGTTGTCTTCTACTTCATTTACAGCTCTATTTTTAAAACTGTTTTTTCATCAAGTTTTTCATCCAGAAGGAACCCATAAAATTTTTGAAATGTTGCTTTCTCTGATTTTATTACCTTTGACAGATTCATTATGTATGTTAGAGATGGTGATCTTCAAAAGAATTAATAGAAGCTTACTCCCAATCTGTATGTGTTTGTGTAGAATGAACAAATACAGTATTCCATTTTCTGGCAATTCTATGACACCTATTTCTGGGAAATGTGTTATTTTTTTTAGAGGCATATTTTGTGGGAGAATAAGTATAGGATTGAATCTCGAAGTAAGTAGTCGTTATAGAACTTGGATGGCCATTTGAGTTTGTGGCTTGATATGATTTTGCCAGCTAAGTGTTAGAGTAGTACTGTCAATGGATTTAGAGGATAATTTCCCTTTCGTGGTGCAAGACTACATTTTTAGTTGGAATATATGTTCTTATCTTCACAATTTAGGAAACTACTTTGTCTTTATGCTTCATTTTCTCCTGCACAAAAATGTCCGTGAAAAAGGGTTAACTCGGTCTAACACTAACCTTGAAACCAGCAAGAGTGGTTATTTGACTGACTGACTGGTGCATGGTACATCTTTCCATCCAGCGAATGAGACCTTCTTCTTAGCATACATGAGGCTGATTTTACTCCATTTGGAATCTGAAACAAAAAAGAGAGGGGAGACTGCGCGGTTGCATCTTCCAAAGTTTCTGTTGCCTTTGAAGCAGTTTGCTCGTGTGTACATATTGCCTCTCCTTCCCTTTGTTTTTTTTTAATCAAAAGTAAATTAAAGGTTTAGTAATTCACTATGATTTGTGTCCTTGGGATCCAGCAGGAGGACTAGAGCACCACACACAAGAGAAGGCTAAACAATGATGGATGTAGTTTATTAAGCAGCTCCCAAGTAAAAGAAAGTGCTACTCTCAAAAACCTTGAAGAGCAAGAATAGAACAGAGAAGGTGTTTCCCTTGGTTTTATTTATGCAAATGAAAACACAGCTAAATAATACTATTGAGTCACTATACTGTTATGTGATCAATGCTGCCTGTTTTTGTCAGCCACGAGCTGTAGGTCTAATAAGCCCAATGTAGTTCCTCATCAGGCTGGGATACTCTGCAGGTTTTTTTGTTCCATTGCAATATTCATTTTTTCTCTTCCCAGGATACTTATCAGGACTACCCAGCTGAGGGTGGAGAAGAGATTTTACAGGCATGTCTCTAACTGTTCCTGACTGCTACACAAAGCTCAGTTGAGATAGTTTCAGTTCAGCTGAGATTAGATCAAGCATTTTTGGGAAGTATTTCTTTTCAGTAGATTGCAAATACAAACTTGATTTCTCATTTCTGGAGGCAGGGGTTTTGGTTAGGATGTTTCTATTGTGCACCATTTCTTGTCTTTCAGATTTCTAGTTGGTGAGAGGAATGCATGAACCCAGGTCTCCTGCGAGACTGCTAGAGGCTGAACACGTGCCTCTCCCCCTCTCTGCTCTGCTGTTGTATTAACGAAATAACAAACCAGTGATAGCGTATGGGTGGTCAGACTTCCCAACTCCATACCATTTATCAGAGTCTTCAGTTGAGTTGTGAGATACACATCTTTAGAGGGCAACGAGTCGGGAAGGCAAACCTGAGCGTGTCGCACAGTTGAGGGAGAGCAGCATCTCTCCAGTGATGACAGCCCGGTTGTGGCAGCAGTCCAGGCTGAGCCAGTGGCACCAGCCTTTCATGGCTTGTTTCAGTTGGAGGCTGCGAAGATAGGAATCCCCGGCTATCTGTGTGCCAGTGCATACTGATCCACTGCTGACCACGTGGGCGAGCCTTGGCTGGGGACCTTTGTTTGAATTACGTGTAAGCAAACACAGAACAGCTCAAGAGCCAGAGTTTGGCCACTGCTTCTTTGTCGTTACTGCCTGCCAGCAGGATAACCTTTCATGTTATTATAAACTCTAGCTTTGTGAAAGTATGTAAGTCGGCTCAACTGGTGCTGTTTTGGCTTGTATTACAAAGGAAAACTTAGCTTCAATTTTGCTTGGGCTTCTTCTTTAGATATGCAGATTTGCTTTCCTGTTCAACATTCATAAACAGGCAGTGTCTACGAGCAGTAGAGGGGATAAAACCTACAACACGTGAATAAAAAGATGTTCAGAAGGAGGTGATTATGCTGTGACGGATAATCATGTTCCAGAAGGAAGGAAAGAGTCTAGAGCAGGTTTGGCATCTCTGTGTTCCTGGAAGGCATCCGCAGCACAGCTACGGAAAGGAGACAGCCCATTCCAAGCAGTGTACCAGCCAGTTTTGAGCAGGATGTGCTGCTGCACCTGAAATTAATCAGGGAAAAGTGCCAGCCTTTATTAACACTTTTCCCCCATGTAAATAACAGTGACAGATTACTAATAGATAATAAAGCAATGTCTCCTTTTTCCTGAACAGAATGGTTGCCATAAATTATGTATTCTGATGACTCTGCAGTGAGCATCAGTAATAAGTTTGTTCCTAAATATTCTGGCAGAGTCCCAAAAAACTTTTGTATGTGACAACAAATGGAATTTAAGAGGTAACTGCGGAATTCATCTTGTACCTATTTTCTTTTTGGCCAAACGGAGCGTGGAGGGGGGAAAGGACTTGGTTTTTTCCTTGCTTTTGAGGCCATTTGGATTAGTTAAAAACTTTAGCTGAATATTTGAAAATCTTGGCAATCTGTATTCTCTGGGTCAAAATGTTGGCTTTATCAAGAAAAAAAGAAGAAAAAGAAATTCTGAACAAAAAGCCCATAAGCTGGTAGCTACAGTTTTAGAGTTTTTCAGCTCCTCATCCTGCAATAAGCAATAACTTTTATCTCCTCTTTATCTTAAAATTGTGAGAAGACAGAAAAAAGTAACAGAAGAACATTTCTTCCAGCCCTGAAGTTTGAGTCGCTCATTCAAAAGTATCAGTTATCTTTATGCTAATGACAGTTCGTCACTGACATTGTAATTCAGAGCTTTTTCTGTTTTAAAAAAAAAAATAATTAAAGTGGGTTTACTGAGGTTTCTTTTAGAACAGTGATTGATGCAAAATAGCAGTGGGGATTAAAATAGAAGAAAAGTTAGTAGGAATCATTTAAATAAGGCCAGAGACTCCAGTTAGGACTTAATCTTTGACTGCATGGGTTGAAAAGTATTTCGCTAATTAAGTATTCCAAAAGAACAGGTAGGGTGAGGAAAATCATTTTCTCATATTACTTCAAACCTCCTTAGCATGTTTCAAAAGTGACAGTCAAAGATAAACTCCTGACTTGGACTCCTTTTTTCATCTCGGGGAAACACAATACGATACTGCTGCATGGCTCACAGCAGAAGCTATAATTGCCAAGGTATCTCTGCTACTGTATTAGAACCCATCATACTACAATCAAGACAGGGACAGAATTACCTGCTTTTACAAGTGCTAAATTGTTTTCTGTTCTTATTGAATAAAAGCTGATGATCTTAGAAAGGAAAACTGTACTTTACCTGTATTGGCACTTGCTGCTGCTATTTTTATTTATTTAATAAGAGCTAGCAGTTAATCTTATAAAGAAGAGGCTATTTTCTCTAGGGTGCTCTGCTCAGGAGGGGCAGATTGTCCTGTGTCTGCCCTCTTGTGATTATGTATTTATTTGTATGGTTCCTTGCAGTTTAAGGTTCTGACCGTGTTCAGAGGAGGTTTAATAACTTAGGTGGATTGCAGCTCTTGCACATCGTAGGCACATGAGCAATAGGAACAAAGAAAGCGGGCATTTATTAGAGCCACTCCAGAACTGGAAGCTGGAGTTCACTTAAGCCATCTGAAGATGCACTTAATGGTACAGTAGTTTTAAACAAAAGTTATTGTGCCAATGTTGCTATCGGCTTTCACACATCGGTAGTGAAGTGGAGCAGACTGTGCGTAAGCATTTGCCATGTTCTGCGTATGGCTGATTGGGGAAACTGTAAGCAAATATTGGAAAAATGTTGTAGCATCCTCTGTAGGTTTACTAAGTTGTTCTGTGCCGTGTATGTGGTTTTGTAATAGTACCCAGGTGATGGGAGTGATGCAGTGGTGAGTATCTGGGTTTCTTTAAATGTGACCCTATGAGCTGCTGCCCTAGTGGGACAAGGAACAAGCTGCTGCTTTGTTTTGGTACCATGTGATGCCAAGCGGAGTTGCTTCTAGCTCAAAAAAGTATAATTTGTGCTGTTTCTGTTTCTCTACCATTAATCAATACAAAATGATCTCAGTAGAAGCAAACCTGTACATCCTGGGATGGAGAGAAAGAAGCACTCAATATTATATGACTGTAATTCAGTGAAAAGAAGATAAAGTAATTTTTGTGGTGCCACATCATTAGTTCTGTATTTCTCATCTTTGTGGCTTTTCACAGAAGCACTAAGTCTTAAAAACCAGGGAAGGGAGAGTAGGGGAGTACCCAAGATCATCAGTGGGCATAATGTTTACGTACATGACTGGTAGCTGATTTTGGTTTTTTATTGTTACGTTACGGACCATTCATAAACACTGGTGTTGCCCTGGAGTTTTCTACCAGATAAATAAATACCAGAAAAAGTACCAGGTAAATAAATACCAGGAAATGGTATTTAAAAACAAGAGGGAGCACAGTTAGAAGATGAGACAGATGGAAATTCGGGTCATCCTAAACCAGGTTTAGGAGCAGTTGCAGGAGTAGTGCAACCAGTCATTTCCTGTAGACCTCTATGGGTGCTCTGATGTCAGAGAATGGTCTCATGTTCTTGCCTCTTCTTCATGGGTCAATAGTTAGGTCAAACTTTTTTAACAGCCCTTGGAAACCTCCCTCCTTCTGGTGTTCTTCGTTAAATTGTCCATCAGGTTTAAAAGTTTTCAGGGGAAGGGAAGGAACAGCAGCCACTTGCAACAGGCATGCCCAGAGGGTGAGATCAGGCTGGTGTTGTTTTTGTAGACTAAATTAACATAATCATTCTTAGAGGTGAAACACAGTCACAACCATCCAAAGAAACACAGATCCTTTACTTCACTTATTTTCAACAGACGGCTTCTTGTCTTCTGTAATTTCCACCATACCTGCAGGTGTGATACTCAGCACTAAGAGAAAATCATTAATTCTTTCCTTGAAAGGCTCAGCTTTGAAAAAGCCAGTGTTCCCCTGCGATGACCTTCTTGCTGCCTTATGATACTCTGCAGGAAAAGAAAATCAGCAACCGTTTCCTTGAAAGGCTCAAATTTGAAAAGCTAGAGTTCCCCTACAGTGACCTTTTTGTTGCTTTACTCCCATCTCCCTTTCATTATCTCTCTTCTCATGGGGCTTGAAGGAAAATGCATACACCTTAAGTTAGGAAAATCTCTGTGACTGTACAATTCACAGATGGAGTTTAAGGAAGGTGAACTAAGGGGCACTGAATCGGTAATTTCTTTTATGTATTCCGCACGTTTGTGCAATACTGAGCTGGCAGGGCCTTCCCAGGCTCCCTGGAGACACCCAAAAGGCTTCGTAGCAGAAGAGAGTAATTGCAGCAAGTATGCTGGCAGCTGAAGGACAACCCCAAGATGATTTTCAAACCACAGCCAAGGAAACTGTGTCAAGGAAGTGTGACAGCAAGGGAGATGCCTGCATGAGCTCATCAGCTCTGTTCTCTTCCACTCATGCAAGTCTTGTGCAAGACACTGAATTTGGAGGGCTAGGATTTGTCCCAGGCATTGCTTTACTCCTGGTTCTGGACACATGCCTTGAACAGGAAGGGTGTTTGACAGGTGATTGAGGGCTTGCAACCTGGTCCATTGACTTTGATTTTCTTGCTCAACTCCCAGCCTGTTCTTGTAGAACAACAGTTTTAGTTTGGATAATCTGGTGTATGCACTTGTGTGCCATGTCTGCAGAGGTGTGAAATGGAAGCTGAAGTCTTCCTCTGGGAGAGCAGAAGAGCGTGATGAAGAGTCATGGTGTGGCTAAGGGTGGGATTGGAGTAAAATGCTGTATTAGAAATTAGTATGAGGAGTTGAGTGCTGGTGAAAATGAGGAATAAAAAAGATGCAGTAGCTGTTTCTTGGCAGCTGAAGTTTAAGACATAGTAGCAGCTGTAACTAGAACAGAAATGATCTGAGGAATCACACTGTCTTTTTAATTATTTTTTTTTTTTTCCCCCCATATGAAATTAGAGGGGGTTTTGGCTTTGTTCTTTTAAGGACATGTCAACTGGAAAACCTCAAGGTAAGCTGTAAAGTCTGAGCTGTAACTGGAACAGAGAAATGATCTGAGGAATCACATTGTCTTTTTAATTTTTGTTTGGTTGTTTTTTTTTCCCTAAATGAAATTAGGTGGGGTTTTGGCTTTGTTCTTTTAAGGACATGTCAACTGGAAAACCTCAAGGTAAGCTGTAAAGTCTGATGGCTTAAAAGGAGTATGTTTTCCCAAGACCTTGCATCACTCTACACTATTCCTTAGCCTTATTAGACTTCAAACTTCCTGCAGTGGAGTCCTACCTTAATGAAAACTCCTCACTCACTGTTGGCCATCATGCAGTTACCCTTAAGACGTGCTTTGGCACCAGCCTAGACTTGGACCACTTCTGGTAAGTCTCATAGCTTTGAGAAAGCGTTAACGTGTAGATATGCTAGCAGTGCGTCCTCTTCAGCTGCTGAAATGGATCCAGCCGAAACCTCTGATGAACCCATTGGGGTTTTTTTGGTGGTGGTTGTTTTGTTGGTTTTTTATTTGCTTTTTAAGGCATGTGGAGAAAGCATAATTGAGAGGAACACTGCCTCTGGCTGTTCTCAGTGAAAGAAAACATGACCAATCTTTGTTGTTCTGCTTAGATGTCCTCTGTTGGGTAGTAACAAAAACGGTGCTGCTACGTAGCACTTGTCAGCAGCATGCCTTAATAGTTTTTATAAAAGCTATATTATTAGACATGTTTTACAGAAGGAGAAACTGTGACACAACTCAGTGAGGTGACTTGTCCCACGTCACCTTACCATCCACTCGGAGAGAGACCAGCCCTCTTTGGTTATTTGTCCTTAGTGAGGGCAGCACTACCACTACCTTGTCACCTTCCACTTGGAAGGTAACTCTTTGCTTCATGTGTTCCTCCTTATGTGTCTTTCATTACAACATCCTTCTCTGAACATTTTAATTAATTCTAAACATTGATCTCTGGCTTAGAAAGTTTGTTAGCACTGGGCTTTTCTTTTGTTTTTATTTTTACCTGAGAAGCTCTGAGCTGGAGGAAGCAAAGCAAACATTGAGTAAAGTATGTTCCAATGTTACATGTTCCCTGAGATTCACAAGGCTTTTTTTAATAGTCACAAATTTTATTTTTGCAAGGGTTGTTCATGTAATGTGATTGGCTTCGTGCACTTGAACTGATACCTTAGGAAAGGTTTGGAAAACCCTCTAAAATTGCATATTAGCAGTTACTCTGGAATTCAATGCTACTCAAATTCCACACGCTACGTTATAGTTAATATGATTGGATGCTGTCAAACTAGGCAAGATTAAAATGTACATGGGGTATCAGTCCTCATGTGTCAAGATGATCACTGACTACCTGAGTTATAGCTGCTGAAACATCACTTGTAGCTTTGTTACTGCATAATTACAGCTTCTGGGTTCTGTAGCTGGCAAAATGCCAAAGCAGTCAGGTTCCCTAAGGCTGATCCTATTGTAAAAGATTCCTATACATTATAAAATTGCTAGCTTTTCAAATCAGTTCTCAAACATTTGGATTTTTTCTAAATATATTTGTAGTCTTGGTTCTATCTGCGGAATGGTATGCAATTTCATATAATAAGATGTCATTTGTCTCTGTCCTGGAGACTAGTCATCATGTACATGCAGTATGTAGCACTTTTTCTGCATTGAATAAGATTAGAGCACAAGCATGCTTACAGCTAAAAATTGGTTTATTTGATTTGGTGTTTGCTTTCTGCACAAAAGTTGCGTAGTTAACTGCATGGAAGGACTGATGTCTATATTAAAACTATGCAGTAGGATTTGCTTGAACTTAACACTTCTGAGTTTGCAGTCTTCAATTTATTTGTGTACAAAATGGAGATAATAACCTATTGACTTTTCACTGTTGTTTCAGGCTTGATGAGTAGTTGCAAAATGCTGTCATACCTACCTATGGAAGTCAGTCAGCAAGTGTAAAGTAGCCTGGGAAGTCAGTAAGTGCAGTAGGTGGTAGAACTAGAGTTGCCCAGCCTTGGATTTTAGTGAGAAGTAAGCGAGCCGTGGCATGGATGCCAGTGGTGGCTTGTAAGCAGCTGCCAAGTGATGTGCGGTAGCGCGGGCATAATGTTGGGAGCACAGACTTGTGAAAGAGGCACAGCCTCTGACTCCTGGGAAATACAAAACCGAGCAGGCCCTAGGAAGAGCTGTCTGATAGGGAAGCAGGATGTTGACGAGAGTGTTATTGACAGCATCTTGTCTCTTTGAAAGGTAGCATCATTTGGCCTTTGCTGAATACCTACCAGCATGCTTAGTTTGGGAGAGAAAAATATAAACTGATACCCTGCCTCCTTAAGTGGACATCGTTGCTTGGTCCAGGAATTGGTGATAGCTAATAGAGCTTCTCCTCCAGCCAAAAGAGTTAGTAGATGCTGTGCTTCCAGAGGCAGAGCACCTGTGCTATGAGGCCGTGGGGTTTTGTAGTTAATGCTATTAATTGTACCAGTGCAAGGAGCCCCCCAAAAGGGATTACTGTTCTTGAGCGTACACTGAGCAAATAAAAAGTACAAAAGAATCCCCACTGCAGAGCTCACAAAAACTAACACTGACCTGGCAAGTAATGAGCAAACAAACTAGCAAGTATAGGAAAAACTGATGTGAGTTGTCACCTTGGGCTTCCTGACTAAGGTAGTAGCCTTCTGAGTGTTAGTTGTCACAGTGCTGTCAGTCAGACTGCCCAGAATAATGTCCTTGCTTCAGCGTTATTCAAGGTCTGCACCACAGTCACACAAATGAGACCTTTGCTGAGCATTATTTGACTCGTACATTTTTATATTGCTCTTTTTACTGACATGAAGGTAAAGATATATGCTGACAAGGCTCATGCTGAAGAGTTCTGCTTTAGCTCTCTGATCAAAATTTAGGACCATTGTCTACCGTACAAGCTCATTTTGAGAGGTATCCAACTTGAACAGTTCCAGAATCCATTTGTCATTGTTGCTTAGAAGCATTCGATGTTTCTGATGCATTTTCAATCACTGCTTACAGCACTCTGTAATGTTTACACGGCACTTGGCTTGGTGGCTGTGGTCCTTTGCTGCATAGGTGTGGGGTTTGGTTTTTTTTTAACTCTGTTTAAAACACTCTGCTAGCAGCAGCTGTGGCTTGTGCCTATCAAGGTAAAAAGACAGCATTTTTATTGCTGCTGCAAATCTTTCTGTGCTGGGTGCTTACAGGTACCTGGTGATACAGCAGCCTCAAAGCCAGCAACACTGGTTGCAAAGACTCTGTGGGGGCAAAGTGAAATTAATGCCTATTTCCAGCCCCTCTGGTGAGAACGGCTCGGAGCAGAGAAAACCCCCTCTGTCCTCCCCAGCACGTCAAAATCTGGCAGCTAGCTGCTAATTGCCTTTACAGTGATTCAAAATGCCATCTGCCATTGCTGGGATCTTTTTGTCGTCTGTGGTAGGCTCTAGGCGGTTCCTTAAACTTCATGTGGTTCTTCTGTCAGTGACACCGACTCGATGCAGCATGGTAATAACAGTGGCACCGCTATGTGCACTTAATATCAATTAAGAAACTATTTACGTGTTGTCACCCTTTCTTTTGGCTTTGGGAGGACAGCATTCTCTGGGATAAGGAGAGGGGAAAAAAGCAAGAAAAATTGTCAATTGTGTGCCACTAAGGGTTCCCACACCCTCACAGAAAGCAACTCATGGATGGTGGGAGAGAGCTGTCAAAAATAATAAAAGTGCAAAGGATTATTATGTATTTTTGTATCACACTGCATCTGCAACCCAGGGGTGAGCAGAGGAGAGCATGACCTGCCTGTGCAGTGGCTGGGGAGGCAGTGGGAGCCCCGCTTGCTGGGGAGCCCGGGCAGGGAGAAGGGAAGGTGCTGGTCCTGTCGCAACTTATGTAATGGTTGCATAAGAGTGCCGGTGCCGTGACTGTCACAAACACACGGGAAGGACGGGATTTTTCCCTCCCCCTCCTTCCTTATGTCTGGAATCAGAAGCTAAGTCTAAGATGCTGCTGTTTACTCCTCTGTGTAGCCGGGGGTTCTCTCTCCCTGACTCTGAGGGAATAGGGGGCCTCCTGCTTTTGTTTAATCCTGTTGTTTTGCTCTTAGTTCTTATTTCTCTTCTTTTCCTTCTTTTTTTCTCCTTTGTCTGCATTTACATTTCGATATTCATTGCTGCGGCTATGTTGGTTTGCTCTTAGTTCTTATTTCTCTTCTTTTCCTTTTTTTCTCGTCTGCATTTACATTTCGATATTCATTGCTGCTGCTACTACGACTGTCAATAATTAAGTGTTTTATCAGCATTTTTTAAAGCCACCTGGATGATCACTGAAATGCCACCTTGTTTTGAAGTGGTGTCTTGAAAGCAAAGATGCTGTGAAATCTCATCTGTGGATGATCGCTGAAGTGCCACCTTGTTTTAAAGTGGTGTCTTCAAAGCAAAGATGCTGTGAAATCTCATCTGTTTTTTTTTCTTTCTTCCATTCAAGCCTTCTTTGAGGATGCTGATATGCATCGTCTATGAGCAGGCCCATAAAACACCTTAATATGTTAACGTGTTAGGAAACGGGGTGGTGAGGGAGGGTGAGAACATGATGTTATCCATTCGGTCCATTCAAAGCTGCAAACCAAATACTGTTTTTCCAGGCAGACGGGTGTACACCATTGGAAGGTAGTGTATACCTCGGTCAGTGTGGGCTGCCTTGCATGCTGATGAATAAATTAATCCGGGAACAAGAAGTCAGAAAGGTGACTGGGAACGGCGGCCTCCTCATTCCCCAGGCAAGCTCCCTGCCAGCTGAGCCCCTGGGGGTCAGCTAGTTCATGTAGCTTGGAGAGGCAATGGCACTTTCGGATAATCCTCACGGCTCCCTCCAGACCACTGAGGCACCGATCCTTGCTGCTGCTGCAGAAATTTGTTTCTCTTTTTTTCTTTGGCTTTGAAGCAAGCGCAGAGCTTTTGGCTCATCTTTTTTATTTCTTGTTAAATACGTGTAATTATCAGAGTCCGGAAAAGCGAATGGGTTTATAGGACCAGATTTACCGGTGTTGAGGAGGTGATTAGAGCGCCGCCGCAATC
>NW_009609959.1:0-50903 GCF_000690535.1 Cariama cristata
AAACCTTGCCACACAAACCCAATACAATGGTTTAACTAAAAGTTCTATCTTGGACCCCAGAATATTAATTTTAAAAAGCAGTGTTAATATTTCTCTATTTTGTGGAAGCTTGAGGTTCAGCAAACTGACCTTTTTGATAAAATGAACTTTTTAACATGGAAAAGTTGTTTAATATTTATGCCCTAGCGATTTATCCCTTGTCAGCATGTCTTCCTTGGAGCACAAGTCAGGATTTAATTCTGTCACACCCTAGAGCTTCCCATGATCTTCTAAACATTTAACTTTCATAATTCAGACCTAGAACATTATCAGCTTTCTCTGCCAAAAGCATTTTTACATTGCTATTATCTATATGATCCTTAGACGTTGTTAGCAGTAAGTCCACTCTGGGATTTCAGTTAAAGTTGAAGGACATTGCAAACCGCCTCTCATTTCTGGACGGCATGAATGAAATCGTGGCAAAGAGTAATAAATTGAGTGAAAGACAACTGATTTTACATATTATCATATTTTTCATACAAGTGTTCCATAATCCAAAAGGAGGTGTTAATTTAAAAACCATTACTTTATGAAAACAAATTGAACACGAATCTGTTCTGCTTTGCAGAATGCAGGCATATTTACTGAATAATAAAATGTTTTCATTACCTTTACATTATTTGTGTATATTTTTTTCTGTTTGAACTGCTAGTTGTAGCATATTGTCTAGAAATCAGCATCTTTCCATTCTAGTATTTGTCTGTAATATGTACTGTTTTAAAAAAGTTAATACAAGAAATCCCATCAAATAGCTCCTTTAAAATTTCTTATTTGATACGTATTTTCAAGCAGTTGTAAATGCCTTAGCGTTAGTCTTAAAAATTAAGACCACTTACTTCAGCAGGCCTGTTGGGGTGTACAGAGCAGGATCTAGCTAAACTGTTTCTTGTGCATCTTCTTAATCTCACATTGTGCGATGTTAAAAGTCCCATGCTGAAGATTTGCTCAGTTTGTTCACCTCCTTCAGAGTTAACATTTTCATTTCCTCTCTCAAAGTGGAGAAGGAGAAAAACAATCAACCAAGGGGCAACCGGAAAATGTCTGTTAAAAACAGACCCATAAGAAATCTGGGAGATAAAGGAAGACAGAGAAAATGGGAGGCAGGGTCAAGTCTTCTCTATCTCTGTCTCCAGGCAGCTCAGTTCCACCCTTGAGAAAAATTGTCAGAAATTATAAGGGATGAGCGGAGAGAGGGGGAGCATGGTCATATATAACCTATGTCCAGACCAATCTCCATCTTCAGGCCTGGGGGAAGTGTGAAGACGGTGGGCATTGTAGCAGCTCAGCAGCGGCTCCATTTACCCAAAAGCAGCCCTCTATATAGTATAATAATTCTTCTTACTAACTAACAAAAGAGGTCTACTGTGCATTAGGATAAACTCTTCCAAGATATTAGAGTATCTTCAGCATTTTAGCATATCCACAACTCAGTTCACTTATATCAAGCAAACTAAGTTTCCTCTGCTTGCGTTTTCACAACTCCTTTAAATTAAGCAAGCAAACAACCTTAACTGAGTAAAAGAGTTAGGTTTAGTCTTTTGTTGTCAAAATTTTTCAGTCGTGGCTGTAATTTTTCAGTAATAATACATGAATTTTAGCCTAAACCTTAAGTTTGGGCAAAATTCAGCCTATGAAGGTAATTATATCTTACCTCTGAGAGAGAACTATTTAAGTGAGGTTGTGCTCATTTAGTGAAAATGAATTATTTTTGTGAAAGACATAAACAGTTCATAATTCTACTGTGTTTTCACAATAAGCTCGTCTTAATAAGAAAAGTTTTCCACAAGCAAAATTATGCTTACCATAGCTCTACATCTTCATAGTATATCTGTACTAAATGAGCAGCTCATCCATCAGAAAGAAGTACTCAAACCCCTTAAAGACCATTGTACTAATTTAGTGCTATCATTTGATTAATCCTCAGTGCCTCCACTTTTCCAAAATAAGGGACTTTTTTTTTTTTTTTTCTCCTTCTTTTTTTACTACTTTAACATACATTTCAGGAATCATACTTAACAACCTGTCTTCTTTTTGCCTAGAGATCTAGCAGTATAAAATGAACCTACACAGAAAGTTAAAACATTCATATTTCAATCAGCACATAAAGAAATGGAAATACACTTTCTAAATTAAGAAGCAGAGAACAGTAAAACCCCATAACTTTAAACACAGTACAGGTGAATTTAAAGTCTCTAACTACATGCACTAATTATCTGTTTTGCTAGACCCCAAACTCATTCCCAGGATGCACAGTAGAACTTCTATTATTTCAATCCTGTCATGGCATACCCGTATAGATTGTGTACTGGCCACAGCTAGTACCAGCAGTCAATGTAGCAGTAAATAGATTAGGATCAATTAGTATCTGTTTTATAAAAAAATGTTTTACATTGTGCCTCACATCTGCAGCACAGGAGTCAGGATTTATGGGTAGATAAGAAGCCGACATCGACAACTGTACCGATGAGAAACTTTTTGATAAATTTCTTAAGTTGTTTTTAGAAGGCTTCCTATTTACAGGATGGATGGTTGGGGTAACAGGAGCCCAAGTACAGTGTCCACAGGATGCAAATGGGACACAGAGGATTCACAGGTAAGTACCTGTGCGAAGCTCAAAGTGGGGCCTTAAATCCGAGTCTCCCATATCCATAGGATTGCTCTGACTACAGCATTATTGACTATTCTGACAAGGGGTTAGAGGACTTCTGTCTTGAAAATAAATTTAAAATTTTATCGTAACAAGACCTTTGATGCTAATGCAAGATGAAACCGAATTGAATAACCTCAAACTTTTTGCACTGGGTCTGGCTAGAATGGAGTTAACTTTCTTCACAGCAGCCCGTGTAGCGCCATGTTTTGAATTTGTGACTAAAACAGCATTGATAATGCATCAGTGCTTTGGCTATTGCTGAGCAGTGCTTGCACAGCATCCAGGCCGCTGCTGTTTTTCACTCTGCCCCTTCAAGTGGCGAGGCTGGGGCTGGGCAAGAGGCTGGGAGAGGACACAGCCAAGACTGTTGACCTGAACTGGCCAAAGGCATATTCTATATTCATTTATTAAACTGTCTTTATCTGAACCCATGAGTTTTCTCACTTTTGGTCTTCCTACGCCCTCTCCCATCCTGCTGGGAGTAGGGAATGAATGAGCAGCTCTGCAGATACTTTGACACTGGCTGGGGTCAGCCCACCACACTTCTTTTCCTAACAAAATTCCCTAAGCAGCTAAGTTAGTGGTTAAGTTCCAAATTTATCAGCTGATTAAAAAAGAAGCCATAATTTGGTGGTTAAGGCAGAAATGTGTTCAGTTCAATTTCTAGCTCTGTCCCAGGCTTCCTCTGTGGCTTTGAACAAGTCACTGAATTTCGGGTTCACTCTTACCTGTTAGCCAGAGAGAACACCCCTTCCTATTATCTTCTTCTGTTGCATCTAAATTACAGTCAAGCCCCCAGAAGGATGTGGGGCACAGTGCAATACCTCATCAAACATAAAAGCCCAAGCAGCAGTGTAAGCAATACCATATAAAACTGAACACAAGCAGTGGAAGTGCATTTTCCTTTAACAATCATTAAAAGTGCCTGCATATATACCTTCCTAAGTACCGTCATAATACCACATACACACATAACTGTCTACACACACATCAAGTATACATCATAATCTATTGATTAGTTCTGCATACCTGACTCAAGTATGGGGCCACCTCAGCTAATGTGTTTTATTGCAGACTTACATACACAATCTAAAGAGGATTTCACCTGTGCTGTCAGCTATGGGCAGTATTCATAGGTTGTTGCACAGTTCTATACGTGATCAACATGTGGCCATGTGATCCCAATTTGGAGGTTTTTTCCCTAAGTTTTTTTCTTACCATCCTTTGAGACGCAGAGTTTCCCTCAATCCTTTAAACTAAATAGTTTTCCACCAATGGGAGGTTTCTGTTTTTACCAAAACTAACTTAATGGCAGCAGCAGCCCTAAGCCATGCATTGCTCTTCTTGCTCTAGAACTGTTTTCCCTCCTGTTTGCATTGAAAAGAACCAGTAAGTGGTCATCTCAACTTACAGCCATACAGTCTCTGCCTTCATTTTATAACAGATTCCATGAAGATCAGAAAAGACAGTGGTAATTTGATTACGTGCACTTCAGTGGACTAACGTCTACTGCAAAGATTTCACATTTTCTCTCACCGCAAACCCAAGAGCTAAGCAGGCTCATCTTTGGCTTTGTAACTGTTTTTTGACTTTCCAAGCCTGTTTGTTCTTTAGCTGGTAATTTTATACATATGGCTAACATTAAAGAGACAGTTGAATATGAGAGCCAATATGAACTTCAGACTGTCCCCAAAATGAATTTTTAAAAAGACAGATAATAAACCAGACTTGGATAGTTCATTAACTACATCTAACCCTAGGACTGATTGAATACATCACTGTCAACTCTAGTCAACTCTAGTAACCTTGGACATAGAAGATACTGTCACACGAAGATTAATGAAAATACTGAATATTAAATATGAAACTAGACCAGAGTTTTCAAAGCCAAAACTTTTTCTTGCTGAGATGTTAAAATGCTAATGGCTTATTTTTATGCAAGTAACTTATATGAAGCATGGGAGATTTGATAGACACTTTGAGCAATTGCAGTAATAAGACAGCAGCATGAGCAGGGTCTCTGGCATACAAGGCTCGGGAGGAGGTGTCATGCAACTATCCGCTGCTGCTATTGTCTTTGACCTTATTATTTTTTATTCTGACTCTAAACTGAGAACTCTGCCTTCATTTTCTATGCAGCCTCCTTTTCCTTGTGTAGAAATCAGGACTTTTAAAACAATAACTGTTTTACTGTTGTTTGTCTTTTTTTGTATTTTCTGGTTGACAGACATAGTCTCCGATAAATCAAGTAATTCAGTAACTTCTCTAACTGCTAACAGTTCTCTCTTACTGCTTATTTTGATGAGAAGTGTTTTTCACTCCATTCCAGAAGATCTTCTGAAAAACAGAAAAAAATACCATATTGCTTTACATGTTTTCATTTACCTAAAATATCATTATCTTTAATAAACTAGAGCTTTTATACCTCTTAATGATATGTCTTGCATAAATACCACCACAACCAGCCTTGGAAGAATGCAAAATATTATGAAGTAAATAAACAGAATGTGAGAGTACATAAACAAAAAGGAGAGCAAAAACCCCAGCATGTTTGCTTTTCTTATCTTAATTAACCATTAATTCTGATGACTTACTCTGGCTTAAAATAAAACATATGAATTGGAGGGAGAGGGGGAAGATAATTCATAGTAGAATTAGACTTATGAAAATTAGCTAAAAAGCCGAAACCAAGTCATATTTACCTGTCATGGGGCAGTTAACCATTAGGAAGTAGCAACATAGCATTGAAGAGACCTTCTGGGCCATCAAGGGCAATCACCTGTTATTGCTAACAATTGACTTACATAGCTCCTGTCAGCAAATTATTAAGCTACTTTTTTGCTGATTTGCCCAGTTAAATTTTAATGCCCAGTTGCCTCTGTGCTACTGCTTCTATGGCCATGTGTCAAATCCATTGTAGAAAGCTTGCTTGCTTTCTTTGCCCATGCCTTAATGCACTGCATGAAACACAGGGGGAAACGCTGCTGCACAGAGCACCTGGATAGGGGTTGTCCAAACCCCAGGACATCTACTCTCTTCTGTGTAACATCTTGTGATTTTTTCTGTTTTCATGCTTCCCAACATGTATTGGTTTGCTCTTGTAATACTAATTTTCAGTGAAAGAGAAACAGCTGAGGAAGAATAGTTTGATGGTAGCACTAAAAATCAGAATTATTGTAAAAGAAAAACTTCTGGTAAATAAAGCTGGCCCTGGTTTTTTTTCTTTTTGATTGATCTTAATTTTACAAAAAATTATATTATCTGTCTTAATGATTTTCATTATAAAGTGGTACATACAAATGTGCTAAAGAGAAAACCTTAGGTAGCAGCACGTTAGGAACAGCATCATGATCTTTAATAGTTTTTTTAATGTGTCCTAAGAAAAGAGCAGAAGACATGATTGGTTTCCTCACAACCTCCTCCCCTCCCCAAGGAGCTTCTCAACTTAAACTAATGTAAAATGTTACAACACCTTTGTGAACTCTGCATGCTGAAAAATTAGACGATCTTCAGGAAGAAGGCTAACGGTATCCCAGGCTGCATTAGGCAAAGCATTGCCAGCAGGTCGAGGGAGGTGATCCTTCCCCTCGACTCAGTGCTGATGAGGCCACCCCTGGAGTGCTGGGTCCAGTTCTGGGCCCTCAGTACAAGAGAGACATGGATATACTGGAGAGAGCTCAATGAAGGGCCATAATGATGACGCTAAGGGACTGGAGCATCCCTCCTATGAGGAAAGGCTGAGAGAGCTGGAACTGTTCAACCTGCAGAAAAGAAGGCTCAGGGTGATCTTATCAATGTACATAAATGCCTGAAGGGAAGGTGAAAAGAAGATGGAGCCAGGCTCTTTTCAGTGGTGCCCAGTGACAGGACCAGAGGCAATGGGCATAAACTGAAACAGTGGGCTCTGTCTGAACACCTGGCAACATTTTTTTACTGAGGGTGACCGAGCACTGGCACAGATTGCCCAGGGAGATTGTGGAGTCTCCATCCTTGGAGATATTCAGAAGCTCTCTGGAGATGGCCCTGCTTGACAAGGGGTTGGACCAGATACCTCCAGAGGTCCCTACCAACCTCAGCCATTCTGTGATTCTGTGACATTACAAGCACCTACCATGTCTTTAGCAGTTTGACACAATCCTCCACTTATCACACCTAAAACCCGCAGAGTCAACAACCCCAGCTCCAAGAAACAGAACTAATCTTGTGTGCAGTAATATGTAATACCCAGGAAATCTTTCACTGTCAGAACTACCCTGTTCAAAGGCCAGAAGTGCAACATTTTCAGTGTATCTGCTTAGCCCTTCCTTATTTTACACGGCTCAATTCCCACAGTCAGGGAAATAAATTGAATAGCAATCATGGACATGATTTGTAAATCTAATGGTCAGCAGAAGAATGTAAAAAAGCCTTTGTAACTGTTAAAGTATGTATGGTGGTATACAAAATGAAAAGAGGTAAAGGCTCAACAGTGCTGTCAACAAACCAAAGCTATGAAATTCATTATGCTTAGAAGACTTTGAGAAGCCTATTCCAACCCAGATTAATTTGCCAGCTGAGTAAAATCTAAGAATGCTTAAGAAGAATGAAGAAGTCTGGGATGGATTCACTTAAGAGATGCCTGTACGCATTCTCTTGGACAAAAGTATTACTCTCTTCCCCAAAACAATCACGAAAGAACTTGGGTGAAATCTATTGTCTACCGGAAGCCATGCACAGGGCTGCTTGAGCCTACTTAGTACCAAAGATTATAAACGTTTCATTACCTATTAAAGACCTACTAGGACTCTAATTTACTTACATACACCTCAACATTTTTATGGCAGTTGAAATATTAAAAACAAATAACTAATAATAAATTTCATTCAGGATAAACACAGGAATTTTAAGAGATCTTATAAAGGTGGTTTAAAGATTTTTGATTGAAAAGGGAGGAATGGAAACTTAGGAAAAAAGTATGAATTTGTGAGTTTCTACAATACAACACAAAATGTACACGCAATTTCTTCTTCCCATCAGACACTACAGAAAGGCTTTTTTATACACTGCTGAAAGCCCTTTTTAGAGTAATGTTTTAATTAAAAGTTAGGACTATTTTCTAATGTAATCAACAATGCAACCAAGCTCCATATTTTTCTCAGCTGGAAACACCTGCTGACAAGTACCGTGTTAGACATTTCTGAAAAAAATAAACATCTGTGGAAAGCAGCAGACAATTATGCAGCAGATTAGATTAGCTTGGTTCAAAATATTTGGTGAAGTTGATCTGAAAAATTGATCTTCGTGCTTCATCAGCATCTTACTGGCATCTTGTATACATTCTCCCCATAACCATCACCTGGCAGAAGTGCAGAGGAATAACTTCAATTTCAGTTCTCTTCTAAAATATATAAATTAACAACTACTCAGTTGCAGCATCATAAATATGGAAGTTATAGAAAAGGCATAAAATTTAGATTGCTGGTTAAGTTCATGTATAACCTGACCTTAGTTTTACTTACTTTCTGTTTATCTTCTAAGAGTAATTTTCCTTGCACACAGACAAGTGTTTCCACTGGAAGGGGGGAAAAAAAAAAAAAAAAAAAAAAAAAAGACATTTTTATTACAGGTCTTTACTTTCTAAAGGAACTACTGCCCAAATACATCGTCTTGTCCTGGTTTGGACAAATAATATCTCTTTAATCCCAAGTTTCCCCTGTGCTGGAGGAAAAAAAACCCTACTGGTATTCAAGCACCATATTTTATGTCTAGTTCAGTGAAGTCTACATGTCAGTCTGTAAAGAACTTAATTCTGGGATGTCCGTATCACAGATAGAAAAGTCACACCAAATAGGAAGCAAAGTATGAGCCAAAGCAAAATAAAAGTTCATTCAAAACACAGATGTAGATACAAAAAAAAAAATATCTAGACTAGTATTTAAGAGCTTTGCAGTGCTATTTAGCATTAAAATGTTAAATAGTATTCACTAATGCACAGATCTAAAAGGCAGACTATTGGAAACGTTCCCCCAGTTTCACATCACATCATTGACAATTACGTTGTGAACTGCTTCAGTTTTTCAAAAACCTGTTTGTTCTAGTTGATATTTTTCTTGTTTGCCAATGAAAGCACAATGAAGAACTTTAAAACTATTGGTGAGGTCAAAAGTAATTCTAACTGTTACTTCCCCTTCTGTCCACTATTAGGACTGTTACTCCATCCTACCCAAGTAATAAATATTTTGAAATTAACTAAAAATTAAGTTCTCCGTAACCTTTAACTGCTTATAAATCCCCACCATTTGTATCTAAGTAAGAAAATAGGAAAATACCATTGCCTGCTCTCTGCCCACCTCTCAGCTATTACCTTCCACCTAAAATCCAGTCACCATTGCTTCTTTCACCATGTCCTTGCAGTGGCTTCATCTTTAGCAAGACTGGTGGACTATTCTCCAAATCCTTTTTAAACAGAAACACCACTTTAGCATATCTCCAGTTCTTTAGAAAGTCCCGAAGTCCTTCATGAGTTCATGATTACAATTGCTAATGTTTTTCCTATACTTCCTCATTGATTATTGACAAAAATTGCTAATGTTCTTCCTGTACTTCTCCATTTACTTGAGCATGAACATCAAGCTCCTACAGTCCCAAAGAACAATTAGATAAGGAAGATATTATCAACTTCTTTTTAACAAGGAGTATGAAAAAATGAACTGTCATAATCTCAAAACAGCTCTCTGTGAAGAATGAAGCAAAGAAATCAATCAAAACAACTCCCATCCTTCATCATCTTTGCATCATCTGTTAGAAACTGTTTTCCCATTAAAATGACAGACATAGATTTTCCTTTGTCCTCCTATTTTCCATGTATTTAGATAAGGTTTTTCTCTTTTGTTTTATGCTGTAAGAATGTGCAAATTCCCATCCTCATAGAGCCAAGTACATAGGAGTGAAGGACATGACAATAGAACATAGATGAGGAAGACATATGAGGTCTCCTAATCCATCTTCTTAGGCTAAAACTAATCTTTGTTACCTGGGGCTGTTGCCAGGGAAGGTGAACAGTTAGAGCTCCCCAGGGTTCGCAAAGTGAAGCCCTTCACAGTGCAAAATGGCTCCAGACAGCTTAGGCAAGACCAAAAGAGTGCTAAAATGCAGATTAATGGCCAACACAGGAAAAACAGTATCAATACTTAGGCTCAGTATATAAAGAGAAGCAATCAAAAATTGGACGTGCAAACTATTCACATTACCCCAGACGTCTTTGTACACCCAGACGTTAGCCCAGAAAGCTGAGACTTCCCTGGTTTGCTGACAGTGCTGACTCATTGCAGTGAAGATGTCAAAACACATGAACAAAAAACGAGCTGAGCTTGAACGAACTGTGAAACCAACCAACAAGGGTAGTAAAGCAGTGGTTTGAGCAGAGGACTGTTTTCTAAGATATGGGATATCACTGGGATTAATTTCAAAATTTTAAATAGCTACATTTAAATAAAATTAAAAAAACATTCCTTATTCTGTACCCTCTCTCCATATAGTATTAGCAGAAGATAGAATGGGGTCTCTGCAGTATTAGACTTTTAACACTACAAAAACAATTTAAATGGATCTTAAATAACTTTAAACTACAGCTTCTGAGATCTTGCATTTTCCTCCTTAACTGGCAGAGTTGATAGCAATTTCTGTGCATAGACAATAAAAGAAAGCTGAATTAAGTAGGCAGAAAAAATAAATTTACCACCCCCTCCCATCAAATACCAATTTCCAAAAAAATTTTTTTAAAAAACTTATTTATAAATTTCATGCTATTCCAAAAGAGTACTTTCAAACTTTCATTAGTTTGAATTTACTCTTTCTCTACCTTGTAAGAGAAGTTTTAGAGGACATACTTTCAAGGAAGAATTGATAAAATAGGCAAGCCATAATAACCAAAATGATGTATACAAAAAATGTAACCAAGCTAACCCAAAGGTGTTCAGTAGAATGTGGGCAGTAAATGTTTCCTCCATTTACATTTCACTTCTGTATTTGTGTTATAGACTTAGGGGGGGGTGGTGGGGGGTGGGGGGGGAGTGTTTTCCTTATGTAGATAACGACCTTTACCCATACGATCACACATCAGAGCTCAGTTTATTGAATTCCCTTGTGCATATCCTTGAAAGGCTCTTTCTTCACCAGCCTGCAGGACAGAGCAATTGTGTCATCTCCAACCTTCACCTTCAAACTTCAGCATTTTCATTGATAATTGCTGCGTGTTTGACTTGCACTGCATTACTAGCAGCAAGCAGCTCCGAGTCATTTTCTAACACTATAGAATGCACCTGCAGCAGTACACCTGTGAAAAGAAAATCAACAGCTAAATAAAACAGTGTAAAAAGTAACTTGCTTGTCACTAGCAATTGGACACAAAGTAAGAGAGCCAGAAAATCCGGAGTTGTTGTTCTATGTACGAGCTCTACAGTTAAAAATAAGCATTCCCTAAACAGTCCACTTGCAGCAAGATCAGAGAAAGTTACTTTTGACGGACTACAAATACTAGAAGTAGAAAAACCTGTTTACCAGCAAAGAGCTTTAATAGAAGCATTTTGAAAAGAAAATATTCAGTACCTATTTTGTGAATGTTGGTGGTCTGTGCGTATTGCTCCCTCTAGTGTAAAAAATACAAAATCACAAACATTCAAAAAAACCAGTTTCGTGACAAATTGTTTTTTTTAAAAAAAATCATTCTCTAGCCATATTTTTCCCCTAAACATTTATAACATGATTTCTCACATTTTAGTACAAGAGAAGACAAATTTTAACTTAGTTTCAGCTTCTGATCTGGGTCTGTTACACTTTATTTGCAGGAAATGATCATACCAGAACAGAGTAGTGAATATGCAAATCTACACCCTGTATTTACTGCTGTAACGCTCCCCAAGACATCAGTAAGATACAATGTGGCATTCTCTTTTTTTTTCTCCACTAGAACACTGATTTCCACTCTATGTCACAGTTATTAATGGTGTCCTAGAAGACCTTGGTCTAAAATATACTGAGGCACATTCTGATATGCACGTATTCATCTGACTACTGTACCTGGTTAGGCCCTAGAATTTGGAAATAAGTGGTTTTGGAGCTTGGACATCCTTTCCTAAATAGGTATGAAATCCTGTAAAAAACCACAAGTCACACTGAAGACTGACAAGTCTGAGACTTTAACCCAATCTGAAGAGCCACTGGATGATAACTTGACTTCGGCATGAGAGTATGGTAACAGCCGCAGCCTCCCCTCAGACAGTATCTGGGAGGGTTTCCTGGGACAGTTCCCATCAAATATACAACAGAAAAACAACCTAGCCTTTCATGCCAGTTTCATCAAAAGAATATGCAGTGTGGTTCATTAGGATGCTTAACAGGCTTCTTTTAATCAGTAGTTTAACAGCTCAGAATTCTCTTAATTGCATACAGACACCTGTAAGATCAAGGCAGCAAATTTACCTTCTCCGAGAACTGACAGAGCTGTCTCTGAAGATAAAAGCCAGAAAATGAAACTTGGAAGTCTAGGCAAAATTCAAACTAAAGCTTTCACTGAAGACGTGATTAAACAATTCGTTACAGAATAATGAAACTAATGCTCCGCTTCTGTTTTCAAAAAAGTTCTTCCCTATTCCCCCCCCCCCACCACCACCATGTCACTACCTTCAGAAGCAGTTGAGAACTTGGGAAGCCTTCTAATGAATCATTTTGCAACTGTATGTGTAAGTTTTTTTTAACTTTACAGATATTAAAATTCTTATCATACAAATACCAAATTGTCATCTTCCAACTCCTATTGTAACTGCAATTTCAGCTTTCCAAGTTCTGACAGATCAAAAAAAACATTTCGTCTTCTTGCTAGAATAAGGCTGTGAATCATTATCCAGTTTCACACACACCAAATTTGAGTATATTTGGTGGAACAAGTCTGAAAAAATCTGATGCAGGCTATTTTTTTTGAAGACTCTTAACAGGCATTCCTAACAGACAAGAAGTGGCTCTAGTGTCTCAATACTGCACAAATTAAGCTCCATTCCCTTCAACGATGGTTATATGGCAGATTCTTGAAGTCATTACACTGAAGTTCTATTTAAGGCAAACAACCAAATTTTCATTTTATTTTTCCACCTGATGTGGCTGTTGTATCTATCACAGCAGCATACCTCAATGACGGTCCTTAACAGGATACCTGCCATCCCTACTCCCCCTAAAGCTGTGTCTACTATAAAGACCAACAAAACTATTTGCTTGATCATTTGTGAAATTTATCCAACTCATCTCTGAAACTATTAGCATCCACTACAGGCAACCAGTCTCGGCTAGTGCAGCTAGCTAGAATACCTACCATGCAGCGGGCTCAGTAAGGATGATGCTGCAAGCCACAGCAAGAAAAACCATCAGGTTCTTGAACTAGCGCCTCTGTAACAGCTCAGTCATGGAGTAAGAAATTGGGCTGTACAGCAAAATCTCAGGGGCTAAATTCAGGACAAAATTAACAGTTGAGAAAGAAATTTTATTTCAAGCTTCTAAGGGGGTATTACAAACAATAGAGAATAAAAACATTAAAAACTATTTAAAAAGTAATTGTCCCTTTAAAATAAAGATTCAAGCAGGTTTAACAATGAAGTATGCTATTCAATGAAGTTTTAAAAAAAGATTTTAAAAGTATTGGTTTTGCTGTATTTGCTAATCCTTTATAAAAAAGCTGGGCATAAATACTTCGTGCATTCATATGCATTATTTGGTGTTTTGTATTATATAACTTGGTACAGTATTTAAGATACCACTGCAAAAGAGTTCAAACACAGTGCATTTATAAATAATGGAGTCATTATAAATCACATTGCAAACATACCTTGCCATTTTCATTGTTACAAATTCAGTATTTCAGTGAAGGTAGGAATAAAGTAGCTACAACAATCAATATCTTGACTTTATTTTTTTTTCTTTTTAATATAAAAATGCAGTTCTGGAAACCCACCCTCCTTCTTCCCCCTGCCCAAACATAATGCTTTACTTCTTAAAAATAAAAATAAAGTACTAATTCTATATACATCACATGTACCATACAAAAATGTATCCAAAGTTTCTATTGCTACCAAAGTGTTCTAAATTAAAAGTTACATAAATCCCCTCATTGGAAACAAAAGATTACAAGTTACCAAAAAAATCAAATTACACACAAACCATCAAGTTATTTTATACAATTTCCAATACATTTTTCTCCCAAAGCAAGTTGTCTTCTCATGTGCCTGTATAAAAATGCATATCAATATATTTGTCAATTTTATTTTTCATTATAAAGCAAATTAATACATTTTCTACAATAAATAAAACACAGGGAGGCACACATATCAACAAAATTAAATCAATGGGAGATAAATGGGATATGGTTTTGAAAGAAATAATGTGCTTGTAGGCTTTAAGCCAGGTTTGTTTAAAACAAAAACAATCTTAAGTTATTTTGGGCAACAATGGAGTGTTTTTGGTGATTTGCAAGTGATGTACATAGTATAATTTTTTTCTTGATGTCTTTCTCACAAAGTACCCTCCAAAATAATGCAACTTCCTTTCTTAAAATACATATTTGTAATTGTAAATTTACATCAATCTTAAATATGTGGTACTTTGTGCAAAGAGCAACGATTTACACAAACATTCAGAAGTCTTTTTCAGAAGCTACAGACCAAGGAAGAAATGATACAAGCAGCACCATATTGTATATGATTTAGGCAAACATATATTTGATGCCATTTTGATATTAGGCTTTAAGATCCACTAAACACCTTAAGCTGGAAGATGGTGCTTAGGTAACTTAACCTCAGAAAAGAAAGAAAGAAAAGTAAAAAGCATGGAAACAAAAAACAACTCCCTCCCCAGCAAAATTATAAAAGGAATTAAAGAGCTACTTCTAAAATCAGAATAAGTTAAGTGTTGAATATACATTTATGTACAATTATGAACACTATGAACAAGACATTTTAACAGGTTTAGTGGAAAATCCTCCAAACTACAACACGAGAAAATCATTAATCAATATGGCAATGGTGATTTAGAAGAACTGCTCGACTATTTCAAGTTTGCAGAACTCAGCCACTGAATCAACAATTAAGGGGTTGTATCTTCAATACATTCTTTTAGACAAAGAGGTTCATTAGTAGAGTTCAAGTCTGTGTGGTATTTTTCATGCCTTGGTAGAATCTCTGTTAGTCAATATCACTGAAGTCACTGACTGGTTCTCCATGGACTCTACTCAGATGATTCATAGCACGATCAAAAGCAATTCTTACTGCTTTTCGTATGCTTGAGTTACGTCCTTCCATCATTTTTAACTTGTCTATGGTCTCATCTATCCCAAGGGGAACCATTTTGGATTTGGGAAGCCACTGCCTGTAAGAAAGAGTAAATAAGTACGTTAAATATAGCATAAAATCAAGAAGTTTTTCGACAAATGTCAGGGCTGCTATACTGTGTTTCTCATATAGCAGATCAGCTTTACCACCTATAAAGTGGTAAAATTCCTTAAAGATAGTACTTACTTGCATTAAATATTTTAAGAACATGAAATATTAAGAAAGCCTCTTCCACAAAGAATACATTCCAATTGAATGATACTTATTTAATGACTGATATTAAGTATCAACTGAAAAATAACAGCATGAAATACTGATGCACTTTAGTTTAAGAACAGGCAGCAGCAACTAACAATGAACGTGGCTCAAGATTCACTTGACACAGTATCGTTTCCCTTCATTTTTTCATTTCCATTGTTACCGGGAATTTGCAGATGATGAATTTTTGCCTTTCATTTAAGACATCTCAATTTGGTCTTTGTGGGGAAAGCCAAACTGTCAAGGAAGTTCTGCTCAGTATGCTTTTACCCTGCAGTATGAAATCCAGTAACTCAGTATTCAGAGTACTTTTCTGTTTTAAGCTCTGTGAATATCATTAATTGCTGGGCATAGAGTGATAAAGAAAAAAGCTCTACAACCCATTCTTCTAGTTAAAGGAAAAACATTCTAAGTATTTAATTAAAAAGCATAACAGTTTCCTTAACAGTTTATCTTAATCCTGTTTTCTTAATTTACAGGTATTAAGGAACATGAAAATTAGGTAAACTAATAGATATTCATTAAAGTATGTTACTGTAGTCTGCAATCCCAAGCCTGCAAATGCTTCTGTTTAAAAACTTCAGTTTGAGAGGCCATTTGGAGCCGAACCAACTGCAAATCAGACAGTAAAGTCTGATATAAAACATTTTATTCAAAGATTTTTTTTAAACTGAATAAAATGCCTCTTGAAATATTAAAGCACTCTAAACGCTAGTGCACTGAGCACATACACTGAAACCAAAAAATGTAAAGAGTCAGTACAAGGATACAACAGTAAAGGACAGTAACAGCAGCACAACAAGCAGCAGTCTAACCATTATCAGTTTTACTACAGATTAGAGGGAAGTTTTAAGAAGAGATTTTCAACAGAAACCTTGCCAAGTCATCCACATGCAAGCGGCAATGGAGAAGAAACAAGTATGACTATTTGAAAAGGTAATCTGTAGGTGATAGAAGCTGGTATCACGGACTGAAGATGACATATACCCTGCAAGTGAATGAAAATCATACGCAGGAGTTCAAGAGACAAAAGTGAGTTATGAGCGATGAGTGCCAAAACGGACAAAGAAATCAGCATAAAAGAACTACTACCAAAAATAGGTGGGGGTGTGGGGTGAGAGGGGAGGAGGGGAAAGGGGTTGGAAAAGTGTTTATAGCCTTTCCTGTCCATCTACGCAGAGTATCCATTAGAGACAGCTTTGCATACTATTTGCAAGATTTAGGACCACCTGCATATGGCGACGCATCAAGAAGGTTTAAGCTGGAGAGGACTCCCAAGATCAAGAAGCAATCACAGCAGTTACTAAGAAAGCGGCTAGGGAGAGCATGCATTACACTTGTGATACCAATAAGAGAAAAATGAGAAACAGAATACTGAGTATGTTTAAATTTGGACGTTCTCCATGAACAGAGGCAGGACCTCATGAAATCCTGTGCAAAGGAACAAAGATGGATCATGAAGAATTACCAATGAATCAAGGAAAGAATTTAAGAACAGACAGAGCAAGCCAAAGAATCGTGATTATGCCAAAGGATCATGATTATGCCAAAGGATCTATGGGGACAGAAAAGCAAACATCAGTTCTAATTTAGGCAAGAAGTTATTTAGGTGATAGTGTACTGGGACAGAGAGAGTCAGAAGAATGGAGCATTTCCAGACACCACATATAATGAGCTAAAGAGGAAAATGGTATCTGAAAGTGCAAGCAAATTCAAGAGTAAAATTGAGATAGAAAAAACATTTAAAGCTAGCTTCACCTGCAGGGAAACCCGGAGAGCAGAGGGATTAAGAACACCACAGGAAAGAAATATATAGTTTGATGAAAGGAAGAAAGAGAGGTGAATGAAAAGCTTCCTTATCTGGCAAAAAAAACCACTCAACCAAAAAAGACCTAATGGAAGGGGGAAGAGAATGTTTTATTGTGTGAATTATCCCTTCAGGCTCCACAGAGCATATTGCTGACACTGAAAGAAACAGAAAAAGGGAAAGTTTCATGAAAAAATTCAGAAAGGGCTAAGAACTTCAAATGAGAGTGTTAATAAAGCATTTAACTAGACAGGTTAAAAATGTAAAGAAAATGCACTTGAGCAGACTGAGGGCAGAGGGGAAGTGTTGTCATTCGGAAAGCAATGATGAAGGCTGACAAAGATAAACAGTAAAGACCTTTTTTAAAAAAAAAAAAAATCTGTTTAGCTAAAGAAACAATTTTATCAGGTCAATAAATTAAATCAGCTTGTAAATCAAACCAAAAGACTATTTAATGACTTAAGTTATTTTCTTCCAAACTGACCATAAAAAGGTCTTTCAGTGATAATATGCCTCAGTCCAAAAATAGACTCAAATATGAAATTTTAACATTACAGTTCATACTTCCATAAGAAAGATATCCATGGAAAGATAATATTTCAATTTTTTTTTTTAGACTAAAGGTATAGGCTTTTAGAATTTTAAGTCACTGCATCAAACAATACATTTCAATAACATACCAACTTCTTTTATTGTCAAAAAATAGTACTAAGAATAGTTTCTCATCTGATTTGGTCTGCATTTGTTCTCCAATTTTCAGGACATCCAGAGGTGGCACTGGTATAGTAACACCGTTGTGATGGCCAGCAACACGAGGCATCTTAGGGTCAATAATCTATAAAAGAGAAGAAAGGACAGTTTCTAGTTTTTAAAACTACATCATTTATTTTAAGGAGGTATTACAAATAAAGTTAATGGGAAAAGAATCATAAACTAAACAGCCACTGTATATAAACTGGCTTTGTGTTAAACACTTACATAACTTCTTGACATAAGCTGAATAGGCATAGTGGAGGCACAGGGTTAGATTTAACAGAAAAAACACCCCTACCTCTAGACCATTTTTCCCCCGTACCACTTCATTCTTAAAGTCAAAACTGAATTTCTCTTAGTACAACTCTGCAGACTGACAAGCAGGTTTCAGAATGCGAAAGTTGAACCAGGATTTCTAAAAGCCATAACTGACCTCCAATTTTGGGTTTTGAATTTCAGAAAGAACAATCTATGTTAAGGTATAAATATTTGTTTCTGCAAAATACAAGCCCCACACTCAAAATCTGGAGCAAAAAAAGCCTCTAAATAAACAAAATAACCCAAATAGAAAAAAAGGAATCAGAAGTCACTTTCAAATATCTTGCATACCCAATTTAATGCCTCAGTTTCCAGTAAAACATGCCGTTACAAGTCACAAATTCTTTCTAAACAAAGGCTGGCGGAGGGGGGAAGATGCTGCCAACATTAAACTAATCAGGCTGATGGAAAAACTCCTTTGTAGGCAGATCACAGCATTATCAACTCTGTATGCTTACATTTCCTGATGCTCCCAGCACATATATATTAAAAATCATTATTGTCCAGTCTATTATATAAATCAAGCCATAGTGTATGAACTGTTTCTATAACCTCAAATGCCAGAAGCCAACATTTTATCAACATTTTCTCTGCAAGCTTTAAGTAGAACTGTGTGTATTTCTCCTAAAATAACATGGGCACAACAGCTTTAAGCTCCCAGTACATCATTCACAACTGGATACAATCATTCGATTTATTCCGACTCAACCAAGTTTTTTGCTTCTTTAATGAACTGCAGCATCAGAGTATTTTTATACTTCTTTTGCAGCAGAAAATATCTCACAGTTCCAACACTAACAAGATGTCTGTCAAATGCTTACTCAGTTGTTCCTTCAAACAATAATATATATTGCAGAAACAAAGACTACTGAGACAGTTGTGCTGGTTTTGGCTGGGGTAGTTAATTTTCTTCATAGTAGCTAGTATGGGACTATGTTTTGGATTTGTGCTGGAAACAGTGTTGATAACAGAAGGATGTTTTCATTATTGTTGAGCAGGGCTTACACAGAGTCAAGGCCTTTTCTGCCTCTTATCCCACCCCACCAGCAAGGAGGCTGGAGGTGCACAAGGAGTTGGGAGGGAACACAGGCGGGACAGCTGACCTCAACTGACCCAAGGGATATCCCATACCATATGACGTCACGCTCAGCATGTAAAGCTAGGGGAAGAAGAAGAAAGGGGGGGACACGTTTGGAGTGATGGCATTTGTCTTCCCAGGTAACCATTACGTGTGATGGAGCCCTGCATTCCTGGAGATGCCTGAACACCTGCCTGCCCATGCAAAGTGGTGAATGAATTTTGCTTTGCTTGTGGGTGCAGTTTTTGCTTTACCTATTAAATTGTCTTTATCTCAACCCACGAGTTTCCTCACTTTCACCCATCCCACCCTGGGGCAGTGAGTGACCGATTCTCTCCCCCATCTCATCAGGGGAAGTGAGTGAGCAGCTGTGTGCTGCCTAGTTGTCAGCTGGAGTTAAACCACGACAACAAGTATTGCACATCTCAAAACATGGGTAGCATAGTAGAGATTGACTTAACACGGGATATTGCAATAATTTTACAAACTGGATGCATGGTAAAGAGTGCAGAATAATCCACCCTTATTCAACCCGAACGGGAATTTATCAATTACCTTAAGTTCACGCACTAATGTTTTCAGACCAGAAACAGTATCACTAGTGCACTAATGGGAAGCTGTGTACTTACCAGAGCTGGGTAAGAGGGATATCCACTGCATTTGGCCCATACCACTTTCAGAGGCTCAAGAACAGATGTTGCAGCATCAGTTGAAATCCACATACTGCTATGCCCAACTTCTAAGAAGAAATAATAATTAAATATAAAAGTTAAAGTGTTAAAGAATGAAACCTCAGACAAATCTTCTGCAGTTCTTTGTTTCCTCATGATCACTGGAATCCAAATACCAATACAACCTTTCATGCACATACCAATAAAAAGCAGGTAACATTCGTAACAGCTCTTTAAACGATACTAGTACTTTAATCCAAGCCTACAGATAAAGAACAAGTTCTAGACATTTCTAGAAACAGCGTATCTTAAACACCTTAATTCTCAGAAAGCAACTGTTTGCCAAATTCTAATAATCCTTTCCCTCTGAAAAAGCTGAAAAGAAAACATAAAATTATGGTACTCCAAATAACCGGTTTCTTTTGAAACTATGACGAGACGACAATTCTGTCAAATAGGTGATGGTATTGAAGATGTGAGCTGCATGGTATGTCTACAAAGTGTTGGATATCCATAGTAGGATTAGCACGTGATAACTTACAATGCTTGTCAGGTATACCTTTCTGTTCTTATGCATAAGTTCTAACCTGCATTTTAATTTGTTTGTTTTTAATCAGCCCTCTTGGTCTCTCTGCCCAGCCCTTTCCTGCAACAAAGTTCAAAAGGACCAACAGCGTTCAAGGAAGCAGCTGCAACAGTGGTTTCTTCCTTCTCAGCATAACAAAAAACTGAGTTTATGTTATTGTTCACTTCTACCAGAATTCTTCTCTGTTGCTCACCACTGGATTGAATCATGATACAGGTGTAAACCTTTCAGTCAACTGAAATGCAACTAGCCCCCTAGACACACAGGGATACAGTCAAGAGACTGGGCAGAAGACAGTGAATTATTCCCTCAAGATGGAACTAGGGGTAGAAAAAGTAGGAAGAAGGTAATGAAAGTTCACAAGCTTTAAAGATGAGGCAACACTTCTTGTATGGGGAAACATGGTACCAAAACACAGTTTAGAGGCTGCAGTCATTTTTTTTTAGCAGTAAGGCAATACTTGGTAGAAGCAGCTCTCTACTTGCCAAAATACAATTTATTCCTAATTCTTTCCAATCTGCTCCCATTTAAAATGGGCAATGGTTATTGATAATGAAATGTGGCATGTAGATATGTGTTCTATCTCAACATCACAGAAAAGTACGGGAAAAAAACTGGTTTCAGACCTTGTCAGAGTAGAAATAGCAAGGAAAAAGTGTTTAAGGTGATCACACAAAAAAAAAAGCAATCATTCTCCACAATCAAACATGCAGAGACATGGTCAATTTCAGCCATAGGCTAATTCATTCAATTATAATTTATTTTTAATCCATAATGGTACCATTATTTCAAGAAAATACTTCATTGAGAAGTCTAAGTTTAGAGATTCACAACTATGTAACATCAGCTATCAAAATGCAGTAGTTCATAATAATTTGCCACCACATCATAACAAAGATATTAGACATTTTTGAAGCTAAAAGTTGTTACAGGTTCTATTATAGGTCTGGGTATCATAAGAGAAACAGAAAGAAATGCAGTTTTTCCAGTGTCTTTAAGAAAAGTCTCTTAAAGAAAACAAGGATCTTTGCCATCAATCCCAGCAGGCTTTACAGAGAAGATCTTTAATTAGTGGATTCCATTACCAAAAAACATGAAAATAATTTGTCTTATTTATACTATTTCTTACTAACCTTGGAAAATCAGTTACTAAATCTATTTAGTAGTTTATTTATTTGTTCATTTCTGTATATTTTAGAGAGGTAACACTAGGACATTCTTCACTTTCTCATTAAAAGACATAATAACATTCTTCATATTTATAAACATATAATACACACAAATATAATAAATATAGCCATTCTTATACTTCTAAGAGTATAGCTGAATACATAAAATACCGGATATTATGGAAAGACATGTTAAATCCAGATGAACTGTTTTGGTACTATCTCAGAATAGAACAATCAGAGCAATTGCTAACACAATAGAAAAAGCAATTTAGACAACTTCTTTATTTCTCTGCTCTATTAGTACCACTATGTTAAGTATTCACACACCAGTTAGAGTCATGAAGGTTTACATTAACGTATCCTTCATACACAGACTATTTTGAAAAACATATATGTATATGTAGAACTGTAACTGGTACATAAGAACAGCACAAGCCCTCTTCTTCAGGGCAGCTAACAAGACAGAAAAGAAATCTCCATTATTCTCAGCTGTAGAGTTGATAAGAAACAAAGAAAAAGGTATTTTAATGCTGAGTAGAAGGTCATACACAATCTGACAGGATGCATGCAGTGAGATTCCCTCAGAGACTTCTCAGGTGTAGAGTCAGTAGAGAAGAGTCTCAGAATTTTTCCTAGTCAGAATTTATTCCATGCAGTGATAGGGAGTTATTACACTAGCACATACAGTTACTACTTTTCTTTTAGAACATAAAACCACCTTTATTTCCTCAAGTTATGAGAGACAATGAATTTAAGTTAGCAGCCAGGACAATGTACTGCTAAATCCCACTAGCTGAAAACCAACAGTACCAAAATAATACAAACCAGATTTAAGATCCTACATAGTTTAGGGTAGAGATAAGGAGGTCTCATTATACTTTTCCTCCCCTTACAGATTTTTTCGTCTTACAGTATTTTCAAAATAACTAGTGTTTTTTTCAGTATCATTCTCATAACGGAGTCAATGTGTTTGATTTTTTGTGCGAAGTTGAGCGAAACACCCATTAGGTGCTAGCACCACAAACCTCAAAACTTTAAGGCACTTCTGTCTTCGAAAACAAAGCTAAGAACTTCAAATCCAGTATCTGTATAGCTTTCAGTAAGCAATGTGTGCTCTTCATAGGACAACTTTCTCTGAAACCAGAAACTTCAGACACAAAAAGGAAACTCTATTTTACTGAAAGATGTTCAGATTAATAGTGGAGAGTGTTATATTGTTCTGGGGTTTTTGCTTGTTTGGTTTTTTTTTGTTTGGTTTTCGTTTGTTTCAATTACATAGAGGAAACTTTGATTTTAATACCCAAATCTGCAGACACATCCACTGACACTTAGCATATTTAAGCTCCAAAACTACTGCCACCAAGAGGTAGCTGCGGTATCTACAGTGTAGATGGATCATTCTTCAGCACAAATGACAAATTGAGACTTTCCTTTTACTGTCTAACTCTTGGCTGGACAAAGTGTTCTCTCTGCCATCAGTGTTACCTGTTGAAATTAAGACCACGCAGAGGGGAAAGCTATTTAAGTCAAATGCAGCAAAATGTTCCCCTACAACCCGTCCCCTGCCCATTCTTGCTGAGCCCTCTGATGTGACTGAAGGGAAAGACAGTATCTAGACACTGCTGGAAAGAATACCGACACCAAGATTTACTGAGGAGAGAGGAGAAAAAAAATAAAATCTGACAAGGTGGATCAACTGGCTGGATAAAGATGGGGACAAAGAATTGAAAACTGGGACAAAAAGCATGAGAGCACCTGGGAATAGAAGAGCTAGATAAGAATCCTGGATCATGGAACAAGGAGGAGGCAGGCAAAAGGACTGGGCAAGGTTCAGGAGGGACAGGCAGAAGAACACATTACCACTTTGGCGCAGCAACTTCCTGACCTTATAAAGGAATCCAAGACTTACAAACCTCAGCACATCTCTGTGTACAGCAGCTATTAATGAAAGTCACTCATGGCACATGCCTATTCATCTTCCAGTATTCTCGCTGAGCAAGGACAACAAGCTATTACATACAGATAATTCTATTTGAAAATCAAGAAAACCCTAGTAAGTCTACAAGTCCAAGCCCCAAAAGTTAGACAGACTTCTGAGTCACTTTTGAAACCTGAATTCATCCTCTGTATTTAAATCTCAATAATCTTCCTATTTCAATATAGAACATATTTTTCCATAGTAGTCTTAACTTGTCCAGTAGACTGAGTGGACCTAGTTCTAAAGCATACCTCAGTCTCACAAGTCAAAAATGCTGAACGTGGCAGCTGTACTATGGAAAACAGCATGCCCTAACTTGCACACTTGGCTTTGTGATTTCAATAGCACCCTTGTAACATTGTTTGTGTTTGGATTAACATATTTCAGTGCGTGCATTACAATGATTACATCTATTAACCAATGCAAAACTGCATCCCATCATAACTGCAGTATTACAACATACCATAGGTTCTGAGACAGCATCCTGTAAACAGAAACAAGATATTCCTTAGACCTAAAGAGAGCGTAACTGTAGGCATTGTGTTTGTTTCTAAAGCATATATACTCTGTCAAACAGGGCTGTTTGAGACATTTTGCCAAGAATGAACAACCTGTTATTTACGTTTCTTTGTAAAATGTGGAATTTTACTAATAAAAGTACATAATGGTAAAATTCCAGTTATGCACAGAACGCAAGCAGGAGTTTCCACTTCACTCCTACTTATTTCTTCCTCTTGATCTGCTGAGGTAACAGGATGCACAAGGCAGCCAAAAGACCTCAAATTAGATAGAATATATAGTAATATATAAAATAATGCTGTTAAATGTAATTTGCTCCTCCTTTTAGGCAGTTGTAGAATGTATTTGCGAACAGAGACAGAATTAAGGGAGATCAAGGAGAGTTCTGAAAAAACAGGTACAGGAACTGTAAGTGGAAAGTGTTTAATGTAAGATTACCCAGAACAGAGCAAGAAAAGCAAACAGAAAAGGTTAAGTCCTGTGTAAGAGGTTACCATACAGATAATAAAGATACCAAACCTGAGAGTAATGAAGCAGCAGCAGAAAACAGGCTGCAAGAAAGAAAAACAAAACTGATCATATGGGGAGGAAAGAACAGACTAGGGCAAATAAAGAGTCAGATAAAAAGCACTAGGAAGACATGAAAGAGTCCTGAACAAAGAACATGTAGGATGAGGGGGAGAAGAGTTGTAAGGTCAGAAACTAAAGACAGGCCTGCTACCCACTGCAAGGTGGATGCCTAACTTCAGCGTGGGAGCACTGCACTACACAAACAGTTCTACTTATGGAAGAGATGACCTACTTAAATATTGTAATGCAATTAAAATATTGAAACACGTGGAAAACATACCAACAGAACACAGTTACTTCCCTAAAATTTGGTAACTTGCTATCCTCTGCAGTCCTAGAAATTTCCACTTCTTTTCAAATTTTTCCTGAATCAAAGCAGATCATGTTTTACCTGTCTGTCAACACATTTATGCAGAACAGTGTATAAGGAGTAAACCCTAAACCAAAAAGCCCAAGAAAGAAAAATACTGACAGAACCAAAAATAGTACTTCATGCCAAGTTTCGCTTGTATTTCTAGAGTAGCTTGATCACTTTAAATATCACCTATTCATCAAAAAAACCCCAAATCAGGTACTATTCTTCTCTCTTCAAAGCCCTTAAAGAGTCAAAAGCAGAAACCAGTAGTTTCTGCAATGCTATCAAAACCACTTTCAGAATGCTTAATGTATTTCAGCAGTGAAAATAAGAATGCTAAAATCTGTCAAATAGATGGACAAAATTATAGTTATACAATATTATTAAGAATACAATTATTTATAGTTACCAGCTGCAATTCTTGCTGCTTTGGCATAGTTTCCATTTTCAATGCATGATATCAATTCACTTCGGTCTTCCAGTGTGTGTCTTCGTACAAGTGCAGGTTTACCTTTACCACACTTCGGTAGGCTGAAACTACGAAAGTATCAATATTAAAACCATTATTTGATAATTAACATTGTTCACTATAAATCAAGACTTTGAAAAAGAATTTAAAATTCATCAGTAAAATCAGAGCAGCAAGCTCTAACACATTTTATGTAACAAACACAAACAACAACATAAAGGCCAAAACCCCAGATTATTTTCACGCACAGAATTGTCTGGTTATCAGCAAAAGACAAACAGTATGCAGCTGCACCTCAACTGCTGTACAGGTTATACACACACAAATGAGAAAAGCTGCTTTGTCTCCAGTGTTACAGGGGATACTGGCCGAACGAAAACACCTTCCCTCTGCTCCAACAGTTCCACTACATAGGAAACACAATTATTTTCTCTTTCATTTCTCACTACAAATTCAAGTCTTTCAATTGTGGAATATCTATACACAAATTGGGAAATTTGTTCTCTGCACACTTGAGTTTACTTAAAGAGATCATAGAATCTGAACAGCAATTATTCTAGATCAAATCTTCAACATATCACATTCACAAGAGACGTTTTATTAAATTCTCTTAGTTTCTGAAAGCCTATGATCAAATCGTCAATATAGCACACTTGAGATGCAATATTAAACTCTCTTTGTTTCTGAAAGCCTGTTTGACACCAGCGTATTAACACCATTCCCTTAAATAGTTTAATACCAATTGTGACCACATGAATAAAGCCTTCTTTTTTCCTCTAACAGATTTACCCTATACTCCTGTATGCCCCATCCTCATAGCCCAGGACTGGAGATAGCTACCTTTCACCCACAGGTTAGTGTGCTTTTGGAAGATGGGCACCATTGGTGATGGAGAAATATTTATCAATGGTGGCAAAGGTGACAATTCTGACAGTCCTATCTTTAAGAACAGACTTCACAAAGAGAAGGTCAATAGTTGATATACAGGTACTGCCATCACTGCAGTAAGTAGCCAGTAATCCAAATCACAGACTGATAATCTACAGTTCCACAGCTACTGAATCTACCTTCCCTGTGTACAAGACTCTGCTTTGGAAAATGCTTCTCTCCTCCCCTTACCAAAATAAACACACACATTTTTAGCGTTCAGGATTAGGAAGGTAATTAAAACAAGATACATACACGTTTGTGTGTGCAGTATCTATACAGAGCAAAAGAAGCATATTCAAGTATGAAGTGCAACTGCCCAGATCTGTAATAACCTGAATTCAACAAAAGAATACTAGCAATCCTGAAAGGTGTATCAGATTTGACACACAACTGAGAAAACTGAAGAGTACTCTTTTTTCCTAAAATTTATGCAATCCTCCGATGTGGGTCACAAGCAATACAGAAAACTGATATATTCAGTCTCAAATTTATATTTCAGATTTAGTTTTACCTTGAATTACACAAAAGACTGTTGCTAGATGAAATACTAGATTCTGATGCACAGCGGCGACGAGGTTCAACTTTTCTTCCTGGAGTATCATCTAATGTTCTCTCTTTACTTCCATCTCCAAAACCATTTGACAGACCTACAGCATAACAAAAATAAATTGCATCAAATTGGAAACCACATCTTTTTCATTAACTACTTTTTGTATTCACACATTGTATCATTGTTGTTCTGTACTTTAAGTATTTTGATGTGATGAAAAAGAAAGAACATTAACAAAGTATTTAATTTCAAAACACAGTATTATAAATAGGAGGTTCCTGTAGTCCAGATTTTAAAGACAGGATGGAAATTTAGGTAACAAGAAAAAAGTGAAGATTATAATATGGGAAATGCTAAATGGAGTCTCAAATCAGTCTTTGTATGTAATGTTTCCAACTACTAAGACAATCGGGCTGCAGAAGCTGGGTAGAAAAAACAAGAAAAAAAAAAGTTACAACCAGGCAGATTTACCAAGTCAACACAACACTCACTTGAATACAACGTTACAACCATAAGTCAAGAAACACTGAAAATCCTTTTCAAACACTGGAAACAGAGAGTGGTAGGGATTCCCTCCTGACGTTATCTACTTCTTCCTGAAAGTCCTTCCATTTTAGTAAATTCAGACTGACATTACCATGTCTGTTTTCTATGATCAACAACTAACAATATGCACATTATTATTTTTGACTAATCTTTTCCTGGCACAAGTTTATACATGTCCAAGGATATTATACTTTAATTTCCTGATCATAATGAAAATGTAAAAAAGGCTTTTATATTACAAGCTACTGATCTGATGGGCTGACACCAATCCTGCTCTGTGTTTGCTAATTCACAAAAGGTATAGTTCTTATTAACATTACAGTTCTTATTCCATTTCTGTATTTGATCAAAGAGACAAATGAAGAACTTTAAGACAGTGTTCTGAAGACTTTCCCAAGGAGATGTGTGTAAATTAGGACTAAGAAAAGAAAGAATCCAACACAGACTCAAGAGTATCAACACAAACGAACTGGCTAAAGACAGTAGTACTAGCCTGCAATCAGCTACTGCAAGCTACAGACTGCAAAGAGAAAACACTTTTAAACGGATTAAATTCTAAGCACACTTATTTCCTTACAATAAATTAAAGTTTTTACTTAAGGCATATGACCAGTGTGCTTCTCATAACGCAAGAAAGAGCTACCCAATCCAGCCATTCTATTATCAGAGTATTAAAGGTGACCATGATCTTTCTATGTTCATTCAGACATAGTCAAACACACTTATGTAACTTCACGTGCCTCTCCACAGAGCATTACGCTGTAAGAAAATTATGGCAGAACTCCCTTTATTAAGTTCTAATTCTTCCAGTCTGTTTGCTATGAAGATCTCTGTAAAGAAGGCTGACAACCAAGGAGCTTGAGCTTAGCAAGTTACTTCATACGATCCAGTCATATTTCAAGGCATTTCCATACAGTGACTTAAGGGATTTCCCCCTCCACCACCAGGAGACCTTCCATGCGGATTATCAACACAATTTTAGATTTTTCAAGAGAAAAAGGAGAATTTATTCAATGGTCAGAAAGATTTACCAATAAGCATTCTCCTTCATTGTCATTTAGTTGACACTGTAGAGCATTCATTTAAGAGTGTCTGTTTTTTAACTCCTATATTTGCCTTTGATTTCCTATACAAGAAAAAAATTATAAGGTAGCATTGTCTTGAGTGTTCAAGCACCAAACTACATGCTATTGATTAATCTTGTTCTCATTCTCAGCAAGTCAGTACAAATAGCTGGAGATTAAGGAGGAGTTCAGTCCTAGACTATGCTGAAAGATCTGTCAAAACAGAGTAGGCTTTATGAGAAAGCTTAAACTCCCCTATAAACTATTGCAGTACATTTCACATAGCATCTGAAATGAAAAGCTGAAAAAATATTCTGCAAAGATACAAAGGAGATCTCTTAGGTCTCTGCAAATAACTGGTTTTTATTCTTAGATATCCTGTCAGACCTACTTCTCAAGTGAGGTGTAGAAACTATTTTGTTTTCACCCTGCCACAAGCCAGAGACACATTACTCAAGTCACCACTCAGGCATCTAGCTAATATGAATCAGCAAATCAGCAGAGATCACAGATTAAATTTCAAATTTAAAGACAGATCAAGTAATTACTGCCATCAGAACCAGAGCACAGCTCAGATTCCCAATGGACTGCAGAAGTGCAAGGCAATATCTGTTTATTCTTGTAAGAATAATGTATAAAATGTTTAACAATATGTATGTCAAATATGACTTGACTACATATCTCTATGTACACTGGTTCCGTATGTGTATGTACATCCAGGACAAAAAAATATTAGGGAGTAGCTTCACATTTTGATTGCTTTAACAGTTTATGATTGTGCTGCCGTCGAAATGGACATTTTGGCACTCTCGGTCCCTTGCAACGGTTGCTTCTCATCATCACCATGTCAGTACCAAGAAATAAGTGGTCATGGTAATGCACTAGTTTTCAGTGATGCACTGGGCAAAGCAACCATGGGACTGCCCAATTGCTGCCAAGAAACAAAGGATGCAATGGAAACATTCAACTACAGCAAAGGAGACAGCTCTCTGCAGTGGTAGTCCAGTCTTATACACTAGTTTAAACATAACTTATGAATTTAATGACTTATTTAATGAACTAACATAGGTTTTTAAGAGTACAGTAAGCAAAGTTTTTCCAATCTGTAGAATAGTTACTAACAGTGGGGAAAAAAAAATTCTGACAAATAAGGAACATGAAAGTGCAAAAGAATTTAGAGCTTCTCAGACACATTTCTCTTTTGCTTGTGGAAGTATGAAAAACAAAGAACATGCAGGTTAGCAGCAGGAGTAATTTTCTTGAATATCTGGCCCTGAATGACATGAGCTTATGCAGTCCATAAGACTCAAGTTTACACAGTCCACTTCTCAGAAATTATAAGGAATAGGCACTATTTTAAGACAGACAGACCTCAATGCTTATTTTAAACAAAACACAATCATGTCTAGTCACAGATGCAGCAGCTCCCAAGTGACCTTGTTAACTTGCCAGAAAAATCCAGACAATAAAGTTTAAGTGCTTTATGGTATCACTGATGTGCAAAAAATAAACAGATACACTACATTTACATGCTATAACTGGGAATTCGGGGGTTTTTTATAGATCATTACAAAACTCTTTCTCCCATGAATCAAGAAACACCCAATCTCCTGTGGCTACCAGAATAAGTGAGGTTAAAGAAGATCCCCATTTGCTTTAAGGAATTTGCATTTTATTGGCTCAAAAGATATTACTAAGAAGGTCAAATAAAGAAAATCCACGAGAGAAGTAACTCATCCTGCTTTTGCAGATTAGTAGCCTGGGTAAACTTGCAACAAACCTCTATGAGACACTTACATTTTCCATGATTTTGTCAGATCAAATAAGCTTTCTCTACAGTCATGAAAAGATACTTTATGAGGTCAGGTACTGGACTTCTTACACACACTTCCTCACCAACATCTTTGATTGAGAACAACCTCCCTCAAAAAAAATCCCAAATATCAAACTAAAACCTTTCATTAGTCAATGATTCCTCTTTCTTTTCGCCTCTATTCTCAAGTTTCTTCAAAAAAGCAGTCCAATCTGAAGGCAGAAGTCAACTTTACTCATTCGGGAAAAAAAAAAAAAAGGAATTCACAAATAGTGAAGTCTGCTATCAACCTTAAATGCAGGGTTACTACCATTTCCAGTCTTCAGCTCTGGACTTCAATTTACATAGAAAGTTTACTGCCATGTCAATCAAGGCATATAACACACACAACCATTTTAAAAATAAAGAAACACTAACAACTGTAAACTAAGAAGAAAAAAATAAGCCAAAGATGATCAGTTTGATAGTTTTTCACAGGTTTCTCACTGCCCTGAAAACTCTATTCACCAGGGAAAGTTTCAACATTTTCTCAACAGTAGCAGTGTGTTCTTAAACTGCAATAAAAACTTCCACTGACTACCTACATCAAGCAACTTAGAATCTTGTTGCCCACACCAAATTAATGGAAGAAGGGAAATATAACCCCCAAATGACAGCACAAGTTCGGGAAAAACGACAGAGGAACAAAGTCAAAGGTTAGCCCAAGGAGCAGCAAGCTCCATGAATGTACAAAATGCTGCCACAGAACACAGAATCGGACATTTCAGACTGTAATTGCATCTTGCAGTTCTGCTGAAACAAAAAAAATGAAGCAGAACTTGTATAAAATCATCCTAAAGTAATTAAATCTTTATTATGCATAGCTTGATGCAAAACCAAGCATATCCAAATGTAAGATGAAGTGCTGTATTAAAATCACAGCTGAAGAGCTGAGAAACAGTGAAAAGTGTTAAGTTCAACCACTAAAAAAGTGCAGGCATTCAAAAAACAACTGCACGCAGTGCACCAGCACTTATGTAACACTACTTAGGTTTGTTTTACCAAGCAAGGACTAATCAAGTCCTGACTTGTGCACTTACCCACCACCAGTGACATTAGTCTTCATTAAAATATATATATTAAAGAAAAAAAAAAAGTGTATTTTATTAGAACTACATAAATGCACAAAATTAGGTTAAACATTTTTTGGTACACTTCACTTCTCCAAGAAGATTAGACTGTTTTTTGGGGAAGGGAAGATGATGGAGATGGAACATTCTTAACTAATCTGCTCTCACGGAGCACGTTCTGGGAATAAGAACGCAGGGACTGATAAAAATCTGCGACTAATTTGTGTCACATATACTACAACATGTACAACTTTATAACTTACGGAAATGGGGCAATATATTGAATGAAGAGCATAGTTTCATATATGTCAAAGACTTCCTCCAACAGTGTTCATAATTTTTTTTTTGTTTTAAGGATGGCTGGTGTCTCCAACATGATCCAAAATAATTACTTCAAATGTAATTGTCTTTCTGCGTTCCAAAATGATCATTTAATTGAATTCCATTCCATGTTGAGGATAACAGAAAATAATTAGGATCCAAAGAGATAAATACCCAGCATGATATTAGTTAATATGAGAACCTGGAAGACAGTGAAAAAGCCATTAAGTCTCTCTGAAAGGAAACAGAGCTTTCAAATAAATAAGCCATCCTTACAGCAGTGTCCAGAGACAGTGAGAATGATACAAATGTTCCATGTATTCTAACACTAATAGTCAGCTAAAGTTTCAAAAGAGGCAAAACTAGATTAAAAGTTTCACTTCCATTCAGTCCTCTTTCTTGAAAAAGAAAATTTATGCAAGTCATTGAAAGCACAGAACACAACCTCTATATGCATGATATGCATCAAGAACACGGTTTTGAAATGTATCTGAAAATCCCTCCAGTAAGAGTAAGAAGTGGGATGACCCTAATTTAAGAGAATTTACATATACATGTATACACAGACAGGATAAAGGAATACTTTAAGGTAATAAATAATCAGAAGTTATTGCATTCTTAAATATGCAAACCTTGAAAATGGGCGTATTGCAGCAATAGGAAGGCATCCACAAAGTTCTTAAAAAGTGAATCTTAGAGTAACCCTATAAATGTCTACTTCCAACAGCAAATTCTGCAGTGCAGTAAGAATAGTAGACACAGTCCTTTTCAGAATACACAGATGAATATCTGAGCATGTCAAAGTTCACAGTTCTTAAAACAGTCTTCAGTATGCGGACAAAATGCAAGCCAGTTACACACAAAGATGATAAAGTTTTGCATGAAGACTCTCCTTGGAAATACAGTTTTTAAAACTTGGTTAAAATTTGGTCATGGCCAAAGATAGCAAAGAAAGCTCAGCGTGAGACCATGACGTGGCACCTACACACTAAACAGCAGGAGCCTTCAAGATCCTAAACAGAAAAATTTCATCTTTGTCAGTTTAGGTAACACATAACGAATACAGCTTGGTGGCTCACCAAATAGTCAGTTTGACATGTTTCAAAAGAATGCTTAAGAATTCATCCTGTAACTATTAATTTCCTTCAAAATCTGGGAATAAGAAGTGTCTCTGGATAATTGGATGAGAGTCTGCTAGAACAGCTGAATCTGAATTGCACAACAGAAAGGAAAACTAATCAACATTTAGTAACTACAGCTTCCACAAGATAAGGATTGTCTGTTGCTCTGTGCACTACAACAATAGGATCACTGTATTGTAGGATCATTGTTTAAGACATTTTAAAATATACAAGTGGGAGGCAACACTAGTGGAGGAGTTCAAAAACATTCCAGAAAAATCTGAAAGGAAAAAAAAAGAACATACAAGCAGAAATGTTTCTCAAAAAAGAAAAAAACCCCAAACAAAAAATCCCCCACCCAAACATTTTACAACTTGTTCTAGAGAGTATCAGCTGTTCCAGTGGTACAGGAAAGACTGATGACAATAGTAGTATAGTAGAAAATGTCATTAAAAAGTGGAAGCACAAAACTTGGAAGAATTTAAAACTAACTTTATAAATTGAATTCTCTAGTCAGCTCTAGTTATATGATTTACAACATGTAAAACACATACAGCTGATTGTAAAATACAAGATTTAAGTGCCTGAATCACACATAGATAAATAGTATGTCATTCAAGATCCAAGAAATATAATGACTATAGAAAGTCAGTCATATTTAGGACCATTTACTTCTAATAATCTTGGTAAAGACACTTAAGGAGGATTTAAGATCAGAATCTTTTTTCCAAACATTTTTTCTGAATTATGCAGTAACGCAAACAGTAAAGATCCCTTAGAAAAAATACTTTCTTATATGTTTTCCATTTGAAGATTTCTATTTTCTCCCCTACCAAATCCTGATATAAATTAAAAGACAAAAAACTTAAAAGAGTTATTAAAAACTTAAATCAGGAAGATTATTTTTGTTCTCAACTTATATGATGAAAAAGCATTACAATTATCAATATATTGCATCAAAAACCTACTGCCTAGCAGTGTTTCAGAGCAGCCCAGCAGGACCTACAAAGGCAGGCTATTCCATTTCCTAAACGGAACTAACTACTTCTTCTGAAGGATTTTATACAGAGCTTTTACGAACACTTATTTTTTTCTTCTTTGAAAGTAGATGTCCCCCTGTGATTGTGAGAACACAATTGCTGGGCGTGGCCTCCAAAGAAAAGGAAACAGATGGACAGGTGAACTTCAGAGCTCTCTTATGTAAGCATGCCCAGCAATCCTACTCTACTGAAAAGGAAACAAATCAATTACCATTCATTTATTTACAAAAATCAGTTCTTCATTTGTGCCTCATTCTACAACAGGGAACAGAAACTGAAACTGAAGTTGCCATCTGAAAGAACGATGAAGGCAGAAATGTTTACCAGAGATCTGCCACTCCTGAGATGACATACAGAACAACACAGTAAACTGCAAGTCCTTGAATTAGCCATTTACTTCATTAAGTTACACAGCTGCATTTTTGGACCTAATTTCCCAGGCCTTTTGTATCTTGAGAGGTATTTCACACAGGGAGATGAAAACTTCAACTGATTCAGTAGAAAAGATCCAGTGCTTAATATAGGCATGGAATAGCCTTCTTCTATGTGATAGCTTGCGCTGTACTTGAGGAATCCTTTTAGAGACCGTAACATCACACTAAAAATTTATTCCAGCCTAGTGAAAATTAACAGTGCTTGCAATCCTAAAATCGTCTTCCTGGCTTCAACAAAAGGAGCTGCAAAGATAAAACAAGACGATTCACTGCTCATGCAGTCAACCTGACAGTGCTTGAAGCATTGTCAAGTGAAGATAATCCAAGGCTATTAAACACCAATCCAGCTTTGTTATTTTTAGGCAGCACTGAACACAGAGTTAAAATAAGGCTGACTTGCATATTCACATCTTTGCATCTAGTCAGATGAATCTATAGTATTTTTTTCCCCCCCTCAGACCTAAAATACTTTTATCTTCAACAATATATATTCTTATAGAACTCAGGAGTACTGTGACATTCTTATCAGCTGAAAGTTAGTTCTCAACACCTGCTTTCATCTCCATTTTTTTCCAATGACATGTTGTTAGAAAGTAGTTTCTGAGTGACAGCTGTATTATTACAGTTTTGGAGGGAGGGAAAAAGGGAAAAGTAAAGGAAGAAAAGAGGAAAAAAATGGAAAGAGGAGAGTAACTAAAATGAAGGTGGGGGGAGCATTACCATGTTTAGATAGCATGGCCTGAAAAAGTCGAAGTGAGAGCATGACCAATGAACACTGTTTTGGTACGAAAAAAATAAAAGCAACTTCATTTCAAGTATTTTACCCATTTTTGAGTAATACATGTTTCTTTGTATGGGATACCTTCTTAATGTGTACACTTCCTCTACGCACACCGAAGAAACTATGTCTGGGTACTACAATGGGAAACAGAGGAGAGCTATCAATTAAAAAAGTCCCAAAATATTCAACTGCATGTATGATACAGTAAAAGAGTACATACTACCATAATTACTCTTTATGGAGAACCTCCCTCTATGCATGTAACTACATAATCTGTTCTCATCTGGGGGCAGAAAAAGGGGAAAGGAAAAAAAATAAAACAAACCCACACACAAACCTTTTGAGAAGCATTCATCTTGCAGTTAGTCATATTGTGGGCACTGTTTCCCTCTCTCCCCACTCATAGTAGAATGAGCCCCAAGTCACCTCTATTTTTAATTGTCAGGTTCAGTGCCCAAAGTTAGTGTTGGAATCATTGGATTTGGTTTTATGATCATCCACCTCTTAAATCAGATCTGTAGGCAAGTATGTGGGGGTTGGACTAGATGACCTTTCAAGGTCTCTTCCAACTCAAACTATTCTATGATTCTATGATGTTCCAAAGAGGTCAAATACAATGGTAATCTGATCAACCCTAGTACCTTATCTACCTGATACAAGGGATTTCACAACATCCAGACCTGTGAAGTTGAAGGTAGGTTGTCTATACTCAGCCCCAACACTATGGCAAGTGTGCTGTTAATTCATAAGCATAGCTTAGATCTCCAAATTCACTATTTTTTTTAATACATTCAATAAATCCCACAGTTCTGTTTACCATCTGCACCACACAGAAAAAATAGTGCTAAATGCCACAGATGAAGCGCATAGGACACTATGACTATTTTTCAGAAAGCCAAACCTGGGCCAAAAAATGACCTAAGCATTCAAAAAAAAATGAAATGCCAGAATACAGTAAAAGGTTCCATAATTCCTACAACATCAACAAAAACAGAAGGACATCTACACGTGGTTTTTTATTATTACAGAAGATTCAGTTATCTTAGATAACACAGTAATTTTAAGTTGGGCGCTAATAATTAGAAACTTAAAAAGATCTCAAAAGATAGTACTTTCAAAGAAATCAACAGGTATAAGACTCAAGAAAAATTTCTAAAATATTCACACATATTATAACTTACAGATGCACACATTTCACAAGCCGTGAAAAAGAACAAAACCTCTATTCATCTAATTGTTTGTCAAGCCCCACCGTTCTTGACTCTGTTGCTCCAAATTCCCTCTATTCTAATAATATCAATTAAGAAATAAGCAAGGGTTTTTAAATAGTGAGGAAGTTAATACCATCGTTCTTTAGATGAAATAAAACTAAAAGTAGCATTTATCCTCTTAAATATCATTGCAATTGCTGATTGGTATAAAATAGTTTCCTTCCCCCTCTTTCTGCCTTACACACTTACTTTATTCCATACATATTACAAAAGTCCTCTCCTATCTCTCAAAAATTTTCCAGAAGTTAAATTGGCAAAAGTTTTAGTAGGGCTGCCAGAATTCCTGTCTAAAGCTCGAATGGGCCAAATACAAATAAAGTAATGTAGCATTCAGTTTTTTCCAAATTTCTCTCCTCAGTTTGCCTGATCTTCTTAGCAAGTGGTCAAAGTTTCTCAGTGGCCTATCATCCCATTAAAAAACAAAACAAAAAACCCAAACTTGTCAGAACCAAGCAAAAATGTCCCCAATAATTTTGGTAGTATTCTAGTCAAACTTCACTTTCTTTGCCTCTTTGGTACTTATGAGCTGCTGTGCAGCCCGGTTTTACCCCGACAACTCAGCAGCTGAGCTCCTGTAGTCCCTCTCTCTCTATACTGACAAATTTAACAAGTCAGGGGATAATTCCTTTTAGGTCTTCACCATCTCCAATGCTTTGTTTGTTTGCATATACACCTTAAAATGCTTTACGTTTTGAAACTTCCTGAAGGCAGGCAGTTGAAGTTTTTGGACATCACTATGTGCTTAAATAAATAAATTTCTCATCAGATTTTACACAAAACAACCACTATCTATCTAAAGAAAAAAAGAAAACAAAAAGAATAGTTTTAATTCAAAGTATATGGACTCTGGATCTGTCAGTATATTCAAATTACTGCATTTTACTCATGAATATATGTATACACTATCATTCTTGTCTATGTTAACCAGACAAGTAATTATGCCTATTTGTTTTTTCACTGAGCAACCTCTACTTTAGTTTGTTATCTACTTAGAGGAGGTAAGTTATGTTCTTAGATATGCATGTTTTACTTTAATTTCTTCTATTTAGAGAACAGTAATTGAATAGTGCACATATGAAGCTTGACTTTTAATCAAGTTGGCCTGTGTTATCCAGAGCGCCAAAGACTGATTAGAAATCAAGTATTGAAGAATTCAAAAAAACCTCTGTGTTCCATTTTACCCCAGATATAATCTCTATCCTTATCACTCCAAATAACATTCTATCAAATGCAAATGGAATTCATATACAGGTTACTTGCAGACAGTTAAGTGCCACCAAACATTTTGCAGCCATCAGGCAGAAACAAAGTCAGACCAACATTTACTAATAGATTTAATAAGGTCATTATACAACAAATGTAATAATATATACTTTGCATGCAGTTGTATAAAGAAATAATAAATTCCCCCGCCTCCAAAAAACCTCTGTGCTTTTTACTGTATTAAATACTCTATTTCAGTGATCCATGTTATAAATATTTGTTTACATCTGTTTCAGTGACCTGAGAAAATTTCTGTAGCTGGAAGCAAGAAGAATACTAAGTAAATGATATGTTTCACTGAAATTTTCTATTACTGCTATCTAGCCAAGAAATAACAGAAAACAAACATAGTGCACTATAATAATAATTATTTGCAATTCTAAGATAAGTTACAGTGATTGCTTTAGGACAGTATATTCTAAATAATTAGTTTCTAACTGAAATACAGGGCACCACAGTAACTGTGAATTACTATCCTAAATTTAGAAAGCTTAAAGGTGACTGATAAAACCTAGGACAACATGAAAATTTAATCTAAACCTAAGCCAGCACTTGACAATGCTCAAAAGGTATCTTAGAACAGTCATTTGTTCCAGGAGTTTATCTTACCTATACACAACTGATAGAGGCAAATTTGTAAATGGTCAGTAAAATCTACCTTCTATCCATTAATCGGTTTTATTTTGCTCAGCTGTAATAACTGTACCAACTAATTTCCTGTAAAAAAGGATTAATCTTCGTAACAAAAGAGCAAGGTAAGTATACAATGGATATTTTGAAAAGGTCATTGTACTTGTCGTAGTTAAGATTTGACATGTCTGAACTTCAAGAATCATATATCAGCCTCTGATGTGAACAAAATTTTGTAAGTAAAACCAACCTATCTTCTTTTTGAAATTGCTACGTATCATATGAAGCAAAACCTAGATACATCAAGTACGTATACAAGATTTTTTAAACACATCTCTCCTCTATGTAGTTGTCAGTTTGCACACAGCAACTATGGAGAAAGATGTGCTACCTATGTACGTGATAATGTCCTAGTAGAGCACTAGGAAATTAAAATTTAAGGTTACATAACACTGCTTCATATTTTTAAAGCAAAGATTCACACATAAAGGGAGGTCAAATTATTAAAGTGAATCCTTTCAGTTCCCTTTTAAGGTTAAGTCATGTTGTACAATAGCCTATTTCTGAAAAAAGCTAGTATTTCAATAACTATTCTGTATATGAAAACCAACAACATATGGGTCACCATACTTACAAAGCAGTGTGCCAATGGATCTTGCATGTGTCTTTCTTGAAACTAACTGGCAAGCACACCAACCTCAAATGTAGTTCAAGAGAGCATAATAAAAGGCAGATTCTGAGAATAATGAAACATCAGACAAAATAGATGTGGTTTTACTTATCTAGTTAAGTCTTCCTTTGGACTTCTTCATGTAAGAATACATATGAGTGACATGAAAGAGGGAAACATTGAGAAGATTGAGCAAGGTGAAGGACAAAATAACAAGGCATCCTTAATATGAATAGGTAAGGAAGAAAAAAAGATGTGACAGTGCAGCTCTCAACCACTCTGAAATTTCAATGCTTTGTTTATTAAGCAAAATCCTTTTTATTTACTTTTTTCCTATATCCACTAGAATTGAGAATATTTAACACTCATACCAGTCAAAGAATACTGTGCAACAGTAATCCATTTTCAACTACAGTAATTGCTCATGAAGTTGGTAACTCACAAGAACGCATGTAAGAAGCCTGAATCACGCCTTTTCTATCATGGTATGGCTTTGGAAGGAAAAACTCATGTCTGCTGAATTCTTTTGAATAAAACCATTTCTTACCAGCAGCACGAAATTAAAATTTTGTGAAAAATAACCAAATAGGAAAAAGAAAAAAAATTACTATTGTATACATAATCTCATTTATTTTTATCAGACATCTGCATGAATTGCACCAGCTTTCACATGCAACAGTAAAACAATTTAACTAGTTTTAAATCTTGGAAAACATCTGAGTTTTGTGCTGGTTTCCTGCCGAATTGTAGCTCAAAATAGCTGCCAACTGCAAATTGCTTAAATTAGCGTGGAGACATAAGTTTGAAAATAACATGAGGAATAAAATTTCCAACGTGAAGTCAAAATGTTTGGTTGCAAATGGAAAAAGAATCACAGGATTAAGTTTTGATAAGCTGACAAATCTGTATGAACCATATATTCTTAAAAAACCATGTAATATTAAAGAATAGCTGGAACACCTTCAGCTGATTTTAATTTGGCTAAAACATTTCAATTCACGTACATAGTCTCTTCTTGAACAAACAAAAAGTTTAAATATAATAGCCCCCTAAGTATTAGTTCTACATAAACATATTTTTGTGTGTATCTTCATTAGCTCCAGGAAGAGGCTACAGAACTTTAAAAATAATAATAAAAAAAATAATCTTTCAACCTTTTGGATTTTATTCTTGTTACTAGCCTACACATTACATTTAAAAAAAAAAAAAAAAACAAACACCAAACTGGAAATTCTGAAATGGGAAGAGTACTAAAATTAAAAGAAACTATCCGTAATTGTTTGGTTTTTGGTGGGGTTTTTTTGGGTTGGCTTTTTTGTTTTTGCCTTTTTTTTGTTGTTGTTTTTAAGGTAATCAAAAGTGTATTTGCCCAAACTCCACAGAGGGAAAAGGAACAAAATGACAGATTTAAAATGTGTTCAGAAATTCGGTGGGTGGGTTTTTTTCTGGTCAAGAATTAAGTCAGTTTTCCTGTATAATAAAACTTTTTTTGCCCCCCAAAGAAACAACTCACAATGTTTAAGACAAAAATTTCAAGGAATTAGTACTAATTCCTGGTCTGATCTAGCACAAAACGGTTCACTGTGCATGTGATATAATGCAATCGGTGTAAAGGTACATAATGAAATTATCTAGACTACAGACTGGTAAATTGGATACTTGGAAACCAAAGCTTTTAATATCATTAATGAAGATTAAATAATTTCTATCATCACACTACCTTCACAGGATTCCTACTTCAGAATTGAAGTACCAGATCAAATCTACATGCTTTTTCCAAGCTGTTATGAAAAGGAATGGAAACTGCGGCTTTCCAAAGAGGCAAAACAAACAAAAATATAAACAAAAAGACCCCTCCATACCAAATCTTACTTATCATTTTCTCATGCTATGATTCCAGCATTAGCATAATTTTTCTCCTCAGTTGATCATTAAAAAAAACCAACCCTAAACCCAAACCAAGAAAATACCCCCAAAACCAACCAACCAACAAAAACCTACAAACAAAAAAACCCGCCAACTCCAACTAACCAACCCTCCTTCCCCCCCAACCCACAAAAAACACAAACAGCTTTTGGAGCACATCTTCACAATAAATGTTCAAATTAAATTCCTATATCTTTAATTCAAAGACATAAAACCCCACATGCTCTTTTCATACCTGCATTGTCATATCAACATGACAATGAAACACAGTATTTATTTCAAAGGTAATATAAAAGTCATAGCAATGGCCACAGATAACATTAAAGAAATAAGTAATTTCCTTATGCTGCTGTTCTTCCTCAAAGAGCATTTCATTCTAACTTCTCCAATAAATAGAACTATGGTTTGCTATCTTCAACTGTACTGCACCAACGTACCAAGAGAACATTTTTTAAATGTTCTTTAGACAAGTCTCACTAAGAGCATAACCTTACACTTAGATTCTTCAATTTTATTTATTTAAAGTGCACAGACTGAAGAAAAGAAACACAGGAAATGCCATTGTACTTTGGGATTTTAACACTTCCATAAAATACATGGGTATACAAAGCACCTCATACACAGTCATCAGTTTCATAACGTGAAAATATGCTTGCAGTAACACTACAGCAAAATGAAGTCATACATGGAACATGTATTTTCCATGCACTTTCTTACAAGAGTTCTAGTTTCGGCACCATATATCAAGTTTCCATGTAATTTAATGGGGAATTTCCAAAAAAGCAGCTGATTCACCTTTCCTATTGGTTGCAACAAAAGGAAATAGAAAACAGTTTAAAAAAAAAAAAATCACCCATCCATACATCTAAACTTGGAAGATCCCATTGCTAAAGCGAAAACTGTGACAAAGTAAAACTTGGTTCACTAAGTCCAATTGTATAGGGCCAACACAAAAATGAATCAGTAATTTTCTGAACTGTAACTACTCAACTATGAGGAAAAACTGTTCAAGTGCTAAAATCTGAACAATTACATGTATGTCAAAAAATTAACAGCTATGTTAACTTTCGAGAGGCATCCATTCAAATAAGTTTTGTAACATTTACCTGTATCCAAGCGTTTTACAGGGGACTCATCATCAACCTCAGAATCTCCACATGCACTCCTTGATCTTTTCCTTGGGTGCAGAAGTGTCTCCAACCTTGGAAGGACTACAGACAAAAAGGTTTTGGTCCCTAGCTGTGGAGAAGTTGGCTGGGTTTCAGTGTTCTTTGCAGACTTTTGGGGGCTTATACTTTTCGATTTGCAGAAGAGAATGGATGTACGTCTGTTTACATCAGTTGATGACTCAGCTACAGCAGAAACAGTCGACTCATTGAGATTACTGTCAAGTAAGTGTTCTGGAGTGTGTCCATTTATTTCTTTCTGAATGGAAGTGCTATATAATTCATTATCAAATTTTACTCTTTTGTAAAGCTTACTCTGCTCTGGATTGAGTTCTACTGGTTTGAGGGTTGGTGGTTCTGAATTAGTCTCCAAGTTTGAAGGAAGAGGTAATGCATCTGATGGTTCAAGTTTAGGGGGAGATTTATCTCCTGAAAAAATTATAAATAGAGTGTGATTTTTGAAAACCTGTAGTTATAAAGTCTATTATAAAACTCACTATAAATGTGCAGCCCACCAAATAAATTGTTGTTTGGAAACAAAGCATAACATTTTAAAAACAAACCTTGTCTAGCAACAATCTGTCCTAGTTAGTAGTTCCTACTTTTATACGGGAAAGTAACAGGGATAGAAAAGTAGGTGTTTATCATTGGTGTTAACAATTTACACCTGGATAAATACTTTTTACTTCTCATGCAGTTATGTTAGTTTCATTAACTAAGAAATCTATTTTTTTTAAATAGAAAGTTGGGGTGGTGGATGATTAGCTGTTAAATGCAATTACACTGCCATTCAAGTCAAATTTTTGATAATATACATTTTATCTATTTCACCTTATGAATGTTCACCTTAGCTGCCTAAGACAAATTTTATAAGTATTAAAAAACGTATTTGTAACCTGATCTACTAAAGTGAGCTAAAATGTGTTAATAAATTTACAGAAAGGCAAGATTTGCAAAGCTGTTTTGCAGTTGTGGCTAGAAGTTTTATCTACCAAAGAGAAAAAGAAATTTTAAGATTGTGGGGTGGAAACACCCCCAAAGTCTTGCAGCTTGATTAGCCACTAGTTGACAAATACACATTTGACAATGCAGACTTGATAGGAGAAATCAGAAAAACCACCCTCTACCAATTTTTCTTCCTCCCCGCCCCTCCCCCCCTTTTTTTTTTAAAAAAACATGATCATGTCCCAGTCAATTTCAGTAATTCCATGCTGGGAAAAGACAGAGATATAACCGTGAGCATATAAAATTACTTTCAATTTTTCATCCCAAGTGATGGGAAAGAAAATAAACATTCTACTGTTCCAGCATTCCCAAGTACAAGTAGGAGGACTTCCTAACCCAACTATCAACTCAAAAAGATGTTAAAATCTTCTTTCTAGTTTCCAAAATAATCTTTTAAAACATAAATTAATAAGAAGAAAGAAGATGCTTATTCTAGAGTAACTCTATGAAACCAATGTAATATTTATACTATCACATGAAATCTTAAAATTTAGTTTAATTTTTCTATGCCACCTGAAAAAAAGGTGTAAAAAACCCTGAGGGTTAAGCCCTGTATTTGTAGTGGATTAAATATTATCTCTACATTGTTTTGGGTTTAGCTCAGCAGTGCTTACTTGGAAAGCAATGACTAAGTGCAGAAAAATCTCTGCCCCATTGTTTATGGTTTAATCAAACAATAGCACAGTTCATATTAAAAATATACTGTTAAAATGAACCGTGACTATGCTCACATCCTTTGAAGGCATACAAGTATTAGAACTGGTAAATAGTATTACAGGAAGACGCTTACAATGAAATACAGTCAGATAAGCACATTTAAAGTACCATCAATTAGAAAAGCTTGTGGTTTAGAATGTCCAAGGTGACTGATCTTTGTGAACAAATTCTGATTTCCTTACAATTGATTAGAAATTATTTATAGAAAGATTTAAGCACAGAAAAACACCTGAGAACTATACAGAAACGAAACCTAAATTTCATGGGGTTGTTCTGGTAGCATATTTTTCACTTGATCAGAAACTGAAAACAGAATTGCAACAGGGTAATTCACGCCTGTAGAGATCCTGGGGACAGGGTTCTACTACTTTCCTCATCTTTCTTTTTGGCAATTTCTTTTCTTTACTCCTCTAAGTACCTTCCATTTCAGAAACGAAATTTGAACTAATGACTATTACTCTTCACTACATCAGAATTGTAACAACAGTGCCAATCAACTCTAGATCATGCTCCTCGTGCTTTTTTTAAAAAGCCTACTGTAAATATAAGAAAACAGCTACTGCTCACTTTTGGACTATTTTTTGCACAACAGCTGCAGTGAAAGGCTGCATCATAAAAATGTTAAGCTACAAGTAAAAAAAGTTAGTGTATCCATTATCTGCCAGAAACTACATTCCTAAAGAACTATATTCAGTAGTATCATCCCTTGAATATCAAAAAAACCCCAAGTTAAAAAAAAAAACCAAACCATTAAATGTTTTAAGAATATTTAATGGCCTCAGAACAAGATAAGCATGCTGATTCACATACGCTTTTTCTACTATTGTTGTTCAAATCTCAAGCAACTTGTACGTTTGAAAAGCATTGTCTTAGTCACACTAAGAATTAAACACCAAGTTGCTGTTTGAATGGCAGTTAAGGACAGTCATTTTCCTGACTTCACCTTTCAAAAATTTTGACAGCATCAAGCTGCACTAGACACAGACTGTTTTATTTATGACCATGCTTCCATTTTCCCTTGAGCTCTTTCCTCCTCCCATTAAGTGCACTTACTCAAAATTAAACAGGTCTCTCACTCTCCTGATGAAAAAAACAGGTTAGCTTTTCAGAGAAGAGCTGATTGTGAAACAAACTCAACAGAATTTTTTTTGAGAGACTAGATTTTCTTTGCATCATTTAAGAATAAGCAATAAAGACCTCAATAATTGATTTAAAAGCTAAAAAGGCAAATACGATATTCAACTGAAATACAAAGTTAGGTCTTCCTAGTATACTGCTCTCACTGAAATAAATGGGAATTTGCCAAGAGTAGATGGAGTTCCGAGACTAATGTTTTGAGGAGGAAGAGAAGCACAAGGGGAAGTTTGTCAAGTTCTATCAAGTTAGATTTTAAATAAATAAATAAATAAATAGAACCCTGATCCGAACCTACCCTCCACCCTCTCCAGAGTCTGCAGTACAGAACAAAAATAATAATTTAAAAAAAAACCAAACAAAACTACAAAAGACAGTAGAATGACCAGTTTTCAGCATCATTGACCCAGGCTCACATGATCCCCAATGCATATTTTGGCATTTAAGTGGATTTCTGAAGGTACAAAGATGCTTTCCATTCAGGCTTTCCCCATTATTTTTGCATGAGATTGATTGTACTTTCCTTTCTTAACACCTAAAGTTTTAAAAAGTCTTGCTACTGTGAAAAATAATGGAGGGAGGGTTTGTTTAAAAAGATCATTCTCTCATTCTTAAAGTATTTGTTGTGATTAAGTGTCTATTTGTCCATTTTAAAATTAAATATAGTATTCATTTATTACACTCTTTAATTCATATAACTAAAGCACCTGACTAAACAGGTTCAGAACAGTACTGATTTAATCATGGTTTAAAATCTTACCTTCTTCTTCTCCGTCTTGTTCTAATGCTGCACTTTCTTCTTCAAAACTTCCAATACCTGACTCTATTTGAGGAGCTTGGTTGTGCTGCTGACTTAGTTTGTTGCGAATAATGCTGATTTCTTTCTTTAACAGCTTTGCTCTTTTGCTCCTTGACCCACTGGATTTCATTGCACAGGTGAGATCAAGTTTTTCTAGCAACTCTCTCAGCTGTTCCTCCAGGGACATATGCGCTCTGTTTGCAGGATTCAGTAACCTATCCACTGAAGTCAAAATATGTATAATTGAACACGTGTTAGTGTTTGCCAGATTAGTAACACCAACAGAAGGAAAAAAAAAAAAGCTTTCACTTGCCAGAATTAAAAAACATCAACAAAAAGCTACTTAGATTACAGTCGTAGTAGCTTCACCATTACCAGTGAAGAAATGTTGAAATGAATTCCTACTATATAATTACTGTTCTTCTTGATCATCATTTTGCTCAAGAAAGCTAAGTAGTACAGCAAAGAATGAAAAGGTCAGAAGGAAGACATAATTAATCCTTCCTACCCTAACAGATGATTTTCTTTTGTCCAAGAGAAGGGCAAGATTATGGTTATAAAAGAAACATGTTAATTATTCTCCTTTACTGCCAAAACCTCAGAAAACTGATGTGTATGTCAAAAGAAGTCATTTTAATTCCTAGTATTACAAACGTGCTTGGTTTTTAATTCAGTAGGTTAAGAATGTGCTTAAGTTTATGAGCACTGGTAGTCATTTTCCTTGATTTCCAAGCATATAGAATTCATGTGAAAGTAAGAGCTCAATTTAAAAACCTTTTTCATGTATCTTGTTAAATTAGGCTCGGACATTGTCAAAAATCAGAATCTGGATAACCCTGTTTTATGACGACAGATCTAGTAGAATTGAAACACTTGAATCTTTCAAGCAATGTTTTTAAGTGGGGACAGGGGTAGGGAGGAATGTAGTCAGCAAACTGAACAGCAATCTTAAACATCTGTATGGAATGTACACACTGTGTGTAATGAAAAATGCAACTTTTAAAAATAATCCAAAAACATCTTACCATCTTCCCAAGAGAAAGGCTGGGGTGACTCAAGTTTAGGTCGTTCAGGTAAGTGCATTCCAGTTTCATTATTAAAACCGATTCCTTCAGCATCTCGCCTAGCTTGCCTGAGAACTACACCTCCTTGATCTCTTAACCGCACTGCAGCTCTATAGAATATTGTATCTTTTGCATTGTATTTCATACAGTTATCTATGATAAGATTGAAGTCTTCTTCAAACTCACTGAGGTTTTTATAGCCTTGAGCATCTAACCGTTTTCGCATGGTAGAGAAATCCATAGGATGCTTAATATGATCCAAATAGTCTGGAACCTTCGAATAAATATTTAAAACACGAATGGGTAAAATTATCTCAGTACAGACAAAGCAACATTAGCTATAAACTGATCCGCATTTTTAAACATATTTTGTAACACCTCAAATCAAGAACTTCAAAATATAGCTTAGAATTGTACATCTTGATATTGCAAATGTTTGCACGCCAACAGAAGTTTACATACTCTAAGATTCTGCATCTTAGGTAACAAGTTGGAGCTCTACTAACAGATGCTGAAACTACATGGTTTTAGAATTCTGTCGGTTTATGTACATATTATACATGTATTTATGCATATGCATACTTATAAATTAATGTATTTATACATATGTACACATATAATATATATGTGTATGTAGAATATGCACACATATATACATACAATTTATATAGACACGTATACATGTCTACATGTTACTTATACATATGTATAAATGTGTTGTATAGGTATGTATGCAGACAGACATATATGCACACTCTAAGTTCATCTAGTTTCTCAGTGAATAGAAAGGAATTTCACCTGCAAGTAAGAACACAGTATCCACATTCCAATTTTTAAGACACTCTTCGAGTTTACTTGATCAAATAATCTTATCGCAAAAGTTCAATATGTACCGATGCTATGCCATAGAAGTATTTCCTAGAAATAATTCTGGTATGAGCATAAATAGACTTTCATAGTAGTAAGTCATAACTTCTAACGCAAATTATCAGAATAAAGATTAAAAGGTAACACTGCTCTCAACTCTGTATGCAATGATTTGTTTCCTGTACTTAGATGCCACCAAGTTGTATCTAAACATAGGGAAACGCAGCTTAAAACATACCTCTTTAAGGTTCACTGGCTGAGCAAATATACGAGCAGAATCCTTTTCCTGCAGCTGATCCAGAACTGATCGCAGAAGTACAGTGAATGGAGTAAGCTGAAGTTCCATAGCAACCTGCTCAATCTTGACCTAAGGAAGCAATAATTATTCAATTGAGCTTTTTTCATCAAGATACTGTTCTAAAGTTGTTTTGCAGCATAGTAAAATACTTCAGATATGAAACACAATATAAATATATTTAAGTTAATGAGTTCAACATTACTTTCAGCTGATGACTTTGTAAGAAAAAAAAAAAATCACTCTTATCCCTTCATTATAGACTTAATTTCAACTCCAGCTTCCCAGAACTCAAATCTGTATTTTATCTATAAATGAATTTTGTTCCATTTTTAAACTGTATTTCTTTTCTTTGAAAAGATGTTACAGGAGAACAGCTTCATATTTTTCAAAAAATGCAAAAATAAGAACAAGAATTTAAAGGTAGCATGTTTAAAATTACACTTCAGTTGTAGTGCCGTGTTCAAAGTGTAAAAAGATGAACACTTACAGACTACTTTAGACCAAAACAAAGAGTAATTTTAAAGACAATGTTCTATGTAAATTCCAAGAAAATAATTAAAAAACCCAGAATCGACAACATTTTCAAATACTTGATCATCCTTCAGAATGTTCCTTATTTTTGACAATATTACAACTCCTCTATAGTTTTATTTTCAGGCCATTTAAAGAGTTATCAACATTGAAACAGCCTTGCTACAGCAAAAATAATTTCTTAATAACACATTAATGGTGTGTGTGCATGCATGTAAAATAAACATGCAAACATAAACACACATAAAATACATGTGTATAAATAATAAAACATAACACATGTGTATAGCAAGTGATACATGAATGTACAGGAATGATGCATGGAATTTCAGAACGCACTCAAGAATTACAAACTCTATTAGCTTGCTATGAATGTTCACATCTTGCAAAAATCAAAAACGGAACAGTGTTTTTATAAGTAAAGACAATTAAAGACTCAAATGCCAACATTTTGCTTTCACAGTTTTCATATAAAATGTTATCTTTCTGCATTATTGCTTCATCAAATCTCTTCTCCCAGCAATGTTAACTCTACAATGTCATAGGACTTAAGATGCAGCCTTTTTTTTCCCTTTGTTTGGTGACAGAAGAATAAAAATACTACTCAGTATAGGCACCTGTATTCAGAAAACGTGAAGAGATCAAATTTTCTACAGTTCTTCAGACACCAGTTGTCTTTGCAAGTCTAACAGAATGGCTTGTTAAATAATTTCTCTACACCAATGCACGCAGCACAGGCAACAAACAGGAGCAGTTGGAGGCCACCATGCTGCTAGAGAGCTATGACTTAGCTGCCATTATTCAAACTTGCTGGAATGAATCTCATGACCAGAGCATGGCTATCAATGGCTACGGGCTGTTTAGAAGGGACAGGAAGGAAGGAGGAGTGGAGGGGTTGCCCTCTACATCAAGAAATGCTTGCATTGTGAAGAGCAGTCTCTGAAGAATAGCCACAAGCAGGCTGAAAGCTTGTGGGTAAGAATTAAAGACCAAGGCAACAAAAGGAGCCTTGTGGTGGGTGTTTACTACAGGCTGCCTGATGAAGGGGAGCCTATTGACAAAGCTTTCCCTCTCCAGCTACTGGAGGCATCACGCTCGCAGGCTCTCGTCCTGCTCGGGGACTTCAATCACCCTGACATCTGCTGGAAAAGTAGCATGGCAAGATGCAGGCAATCCAGGAGACTCCTAGAGTGCATGGAGGATAACTTCTTAAGCCAGGTAACAGACAGTACCTACCAGAGGGGAAGAAATACTGGATCTGTTGGTCACCAACGCAGGTGAGCTAATCAGAGACACCACGACTGGAGGCAGCCTGGGCTGCAGTGATCATGCACTGGTGGAGGTCACAGTCCTGAGGGAACTGGGTCAGGCAGAGTAAAGTCAGGACCCTGAATTTTAGGAAAGCCAACTTCCAGCTGTTCAAGGAGACAGTCAATAGGACCCCCTGGGAAACTGCCCTCAGGGACAAGAGAGCAGAACAGAGCTGGCAGATCTTTAAGGATGCTTTCCATAAAACACAAGAGTTCTCAATCCCCAGGTGTAAGAAATCAGGAAGGCAAGAGACTGGCATGGATGAGTTGAGACCTGCTAGTCAAACTAAAGGGCAAGAAGGAAATGCATAGGCAGCGGAAGCAGGGACTGTTAGCCTGGGAGAGTACAGGGACATTGCCTGGTTGTGTAGGAATGGGGTCAGGAAGGCCAAGGTGCAGCTGGAATTGAACTTGGCATGGAGCGCACCCTCAACAAGTTGGCAGACGGCACCAAACTGAGTGGTGTGGTTAACACACCTGAGGGAAGAGATGCTGTCCAGAAGGACCTAGACAAGCCTAAGAAGTAGGCCCATGTGAACCTCATGAGGTTCAACAAGGACAAGCACAAGGTCCTAGTTGTGGGTTGTTGCAACCCCTGGTATAAATACAGGCTGGGGGATGAAGGGATTGAGAGCAGCCCTGCCAAGAAGGACTCTGGGGTACTGGTTGATGAAAAGTTGGACGTGAGCCAGCAACATGCGCTGACAGCCCAGAAAGCCAACTGTATCCTGGGCTGCATCACAAGCAGCGTGGCCAGCAGGTCGAGGGAGGGGATTCTGCCCCTCTGCTCTGCCCTGGTGAGATCCCCCCTGCAGTACTGCCTTCAGCTCTGGGGTCCTCAGCACAAGAAGGACATGGACCTGTCAGAGCGAGTCCAGAGGAGGCCATGAAAACGATACAAGGGCTGGAGCACCTCTCCTATGAAGACAGGCTGAGAGACTTGGGGTTGTTCAGCCTGGAGAAGAGAAGG